>NC_062536.1:21237112-21264612 GCF_022655615.1 Tachysurus fulvidraco
TAGTAGTTTCAGCTCCTTTGCCCTTTTCTTTGCTTGACGCAGGCCAATAATTTGCCCCTTCTGAAACAGAGTAATGTCTTTTCCATGACCACAGGATCTGACTTCCCACTTGGTGGTTTAAGAAATGAGAAGCTGCTCACGGCTTCAGTTCGTATTAAATAACCTGTTAGCAGCTGAAACATATTAATCACTGCAGTAATAATTCAGTGGAAAGCTCTTACCTGTTTCATTCTTTTAATTCATTCATTCATGTTTAATTAATTAATTTCTATTTAAAATTAAGGTGGTGATTTTTTGCTAGGCTGTATATAAATAAATCTAATTCACGTTTATAAATCTGAATTTAAATATCTGGTGTTCACTCAGTCTTTAACTGTCACTCCCACTTTACACAATGGTTTTGTGTGTGTGTGTGTGTGTATGTGTGTGTGTGTGTGTGTGTGTTTGTGTGTGTGTGTGTGTGTGTGTGTGTGTGTGTGTTTGTGTGTGTGTGTGTGTGTGTGTGTGTGTGTGTGTGTGTGTGTGTGTGTGTGTGTGTGTTTGTGTGTGTTTGAGGGAGAGAGTGAGTGTGTGTGTGAGCATGGGCGTAAATTTCATTTAACAGTAGGGGGGACAATAAATATAAAATTTCTCATGAGCAATTTTTGAAGGGGGGGCACAAATAATAGTCTAATTGTACTTATAAAGATTATTATTGTAGCACGGAGACGCGTCATTATGATTATTTTCAAAGTTTTTTTTCAAAGAAAGTAAAACTATCATAAAAATAATCACAATAATAAAAACAAGGAATTAAAAAAGGGTTAAAGGTTACAGTGCACTATGCAACAAGCTATTGTAAACAAGCTAACTGTGATGTGGCACACACAGTTTAAGTTAAATAAAGACCCAATAGAATTTGGCAAGTTCTTTATTTCGTTTGTTTTACTATTGAAGCAGTCACATGAAAGGTGCACATTCCATGTTGACTGCTAGTAACATCCAAAGTAAGGTAAAATCAATAAATGGTTGTATTAATGTGAATATTTGTCTTGCCGATTCAGGAAAGGCCTAAAAGGGAGTGACCCGCGAACAGGAAGCCAGTGTTATAGCATCCTGAAGGGGAGGAGTCATCTGATCAAGCATGCAAAGATTATAAATGTATTGTATGTAGAGATTTCAGTGATTTTGTTAAATGATAATGCCTTTGATTACAGGTAGACTTCATTTTGGGTGTGACTTGTAAAGTGTTAAGATCTAGAAACATAGTGTTGCTAACAGATGGAGTGTTATGATTGGCCCGTTTGAATCTGAAGGGAGGGGACCAGGATGATTAAAAGACAAAGGAAATGCTGCAGAGGGAGAGGGGTGTTGGTTGGAACAGTAGCCAACAATTTAGTTATTCCCTTTTGTGTTTTGTTAAGTGTTGAGTTGTACTTTGAATAGTTTTTTTTATTTGTTTATTTTTTGGTAAATTTTGATTTTTCAATGGAAATTTTGCTTTGGCTTCTTTCACACCTGTCTGAGAATGGTGGCTCACATAAATAAAAAGACACTTCACTGGATTTTTCGAGAGTTTTGCCATTTCTTTTGCTGCCAGTTTGCCACTGCACCGACCATCTTACCACAAATGGTGTCAGAAGTGGGATGTGAAGTCTTTGAGGAGTGACTGACAGTAGAGGGGAGAAATCTCAAATTTCAAGATGGCTGCTAGAGGACATGGAGGTTCTCAAAGGATTACCCGAGCTCATCCAATACTGTTCTCCGAAGAGGAGGAGGACACTGTTGAAGTTAAAGCAGGTGATGTGGAGTTGGAGGCTGTGATAGCAGAGGAGGCTGTGACAGACTTGTTTCATATGAGGAACGTGACATATCCTGAGACTGAACCTGTGGTGAGACCCAAGAGTAATAAAGTGAGTACACCCCGAGGTGAAGCAGAAGGTATTGTGGTGGATCAAGAGTTTCTTTTGGAAATAAGGAACTTTATGAAGCAACAACAAAGAAATGAAAAGTTATTATTTGATGAGTTGAATGGGATAAAGTCTACCATTCTCTAGAAATCCAAGGCAGGGTGGGAATCAGTTGAACAGATAAGTCAACAAACTCACTACCCATTACCTACACCTAGAACACTTCCACAAGCACCAGGAGGAAGAGCCATGTCTTCAGAACCTCATGCAATCCAACCAGAGGATCATCTGCCAAGTATGTCTGTACCACTGGTAGCACCTTTGAGACGTTTTCATGAACCTCGAATTCCTGATTTTGTGGAAGGTGAGGATGTGGAGAGCTTCTTTGTGCGGTTCGAACGCATTGCTAGAACGTGGGGATGGCAAACCGATGAGTGGGCAGCACGAGTGGTAACTTTGTTAACAGGCAAAGCTCTGGAGGCCTATGCCGGTATGGATGAACGATGTTCCGGATCTTATGCTGACATCAAAGCTGCTGTGCTGGCCAAGTACAACGTGACTGAGGAGACATATCGTCTGCGTTTCAGGAGTCTGACGGTACCAACTGGAGAAAGTGTAAGAGAGACCTACAACCGCATTAAGGGCTTGTACAAGAGGTGGCTGCGACCGGAAATTAAGAGCAAGGAACAGCTGGGAGAAACCATCATACTGGAACAGTATCTAAGAGTGTTGCGTCCGGACGTGAGAGTATGGGTCAAGGAAAACCAACCACTAACTGGTGAGGAAGCTGCTAGGTTGGCTGAGAGATACATGGCTGCCCATCGAGATCCACCACGAACCAACAAAGGTACTGTGACTTTGGGCAGGGGTAAAGTTGAGGAACCCGTTGATAAGACAATGGGAGTGTTTGGGAAACATTCCAATACAACTTTGATTTGTTTTTATTGTCAGCAACCTGGACATAAGGCTTCCATTTGTCCCCTAAAAAAACCCAAAGTGACTAATATGTGTTATGTTCCCAGGAATGAGTGCTTTGCTGAATCAACATCTACCGGGAAACATAGCCACCTTCTAATGGTAATTGTAAATGGTCAGCCTGCCCAGGCTTTGGTTGATACAGGTAGTACACAAACTTTGGTGAAATCTGACTTGCTAAACTGTGAAATGTTGAACTATAGTGATACTGTATGCTTGGGATGTGTACATGGGGATGAACAAACTTATCCGACTGCTGAAGTCTCTGTTATTGTAGAAGAACAAGCATACTTGTTAAGGGTGGGGGTAGTTGAGAAATTACAGTTTGATGTGGTGTTAGGGGAAGATTTTCCTTGTTTAACTGATTTGGTGACTTCCAAAATGTGTGCAGTAGTTACAAGGTCCCAGGCTAAAGGCTTGCAACCTCTTCCCAATGCGGAAGCTGAATTATTTTCTAATGTGGGGAAGGAGAGAAAAAGTAAAAGACAGAGACGACAGGAAAAACATAAGGGGAAGGATAAGGTGCAAGAGAGGTTAGCACATTTTCCTGACTCTGGGTCTGAGTTGGTTAATTCCCGTTGGCAGGTTCCTGATAATTTTAGGGAGTTACAAAAAGGAGATGTTGCATTACAACCCTTGTTTGCAAAAGTGTGTGAAGTAGATGGTAAGCCAGTTGGGGTACCAAAGTTTGGGGGGGGGGCCGGTACATTTTAAAGAACAACCTTTTGTACCTGGTTGACATAGAGAGTCCTAGATTAGTGGTACCCAAAGCATTGCATCAAATAATTTTACATTTGGGGCATACCATCCCTTGGTCAGGTCACTTAGGCCAACAAAAAACGTATGGGCGTGTCAGTCAACGTTTTTTTTGGCCAAAAATGTACCATGATGTGCAAGAATACTGTAAAACTTGTCCTGAATGTCAAATGGTAGCACCTGTTCGAAAAGCTGATAGAAGTTATCTGCAACCTTTGCCCATTATTGGAACTCCATTTGATCGTATAGGTATGGATATAATAGGTCCTTTGGTAAAGAGTAGTTCGGGTCACCGATTTGCATTGGTGATCTGTGACTATGCTACCCGATATCCAGAGGTCTACCCCTTGCGTTCAGTCCAAGTTAAACATATTGTGAGATGTTTGGTTGACTTGATTTCACGGGTTGGAGTTCCATCCGAAATTATCACGGATCAGGGGACAAATTTTATGGCTAAAGTGATGAAGCTGTTGTATAAACATCTAGGCATTAAGGGAATAAGAACTACACCATTTCACCCTCAAACAGATGGTCTTGTAGAACGCTTTAATACTACGTTGAAAAACATGCTGAAGAAATTTGTTGATGAGTCTGGGGGAGATTGGGATAAATGGATTCCGTTTCTTCTTTTTGCCTATAGAGAGGTCCCTCAGTGTTTAACCGGTTTCTCTCCTTTTGAACTTTTGTTTGGCAGGCAAGTCCGTGGCCCTCTGGACATGCTCAAGGAAGGGTGGATAGCAGAGGAACCAGCCCAGTGCAGTATTGCTTCATATATCTTACAGATGCGGGACAAGTTGGAGAACTTTAGGACTCTGGCTAAAGAAAACCTAGCTGCTGCCCAGCAAAGACAAAAGGTCTGGTACGACACACATGCCAGGGAAAGGGATTTCAAACCAGGACAGAAAGTTCTATTACTATTACCATCAGGTACCAGCAAGTTGTTGGCCAAATGGCAGGGTCCATATGTTGTAAGCAGAAAACTGGGTCCAGTAACCTATGAGATTTTGTGTCCAGAAAGAAAACAGCCTAAACAGGTTCTACATGTTAATCTTCTGAGAGAATTTAAAGAGAATGTGTCTGATCTCCAAGGTCTCAAGAAGGTTAAAGACCAAGTGATGATGGTGAGAGCCATAACGGAGGAAGAGGATGAACCAGATATGGATCCAGTTCGATCAATACAAGATGCCCCAGAATGTTGTTCACATTTGAATAACCAACAGCAGCTAGCTGAGGTACTTCAATCTTTTCCCTCTCTGTTCCAGGAAAGGCCGGGTCGGACTGAGATTCTCACACACAATATCATCCTGAAGGACACTACCCCTATACGACAGAAATCCTATCGAGTCCCGGAGAAGATGGTAGAACAGTTAAAGACTGAGATTAAGACCATGTTGGAAATGGGGATTATAGAACCATCGAAAAGTGAGTGGTCAAGCCCCATACTGCTGGTCCCTAAAAAGGACGGAGGAATTAGGTTTTGCACTGACTTCAGAAAACTAAATAGTGTATCATGTTTTGATTCCTATCCGATGCCTCGTATTGACGAGTTGATAGAGAGACTGGGCAAGGCGTCCTTTATGACTACATTAGATCTGTGTAAAGGTTATTGGCAGGTGCCCCTTAGTCCCTCGTGCAAGCCCTACACTGCCTTTCGATCTCCCTCAGGGCTATACCAGTATACGGTTATGCCGTTTGGATTACATGGAGCACCGGCCACTTTTCAAAGATTGATGGAGCGTGTCCTTGTGGGTTGTGATCAGTATGCAGCTGCATACCTTGATGATGTGGTTATATACAGTGGGTCCTGGCAGGAACATCTACGGCATCTTGTGGACATTCTACAGCGTCTTCAGAAAGCGGGGCTCACCATCAACACCACAAAATGTTCATGGGCTCAGACAGAGGTGAGATACTTGGGTTATTTACTAGGGCATGGACAAATCAGGCCCCAAGTAGAAAAGCTTAAGGCTATCCAAAACATTACTCGTCCTCAAACTAAAAAGCAGGTGAGATCTTTTCTTGGTTTAATTGGCTGGTATCGCAGATTTATTCCCCCACTTTGCATCACTGGCTACACCTCTGACTGATCTGACCAAGAAGAGTCCTGCTAAATTTTGTTGGCCGAATGAGTGTGAAGATGCATTCAATGCCCTTAAAGATTTGTTATGCCATGAACCAGTATTACAGAGCCCTAATTTCTCTCAGAGATTTATTGTACAGGTGGATGCTTCTGATGTTGGCTTGGGAGCAGTGCTAGTCCAAGGAGAGGCTCATGAAGAGAGACCAGTTCTATTTCTGAGCAGAAAACTCTTTGAAAGAGAGTGGAAATACTCAACAATTGAGAAGGAAGGCCTTGCCATCAAGTGGGCTGTGGACTCCCTGCAGTATTACTTGCTCGGACGTGAATTCACGTTACGGACTGATCACCGTGCCCTGAAATGGATGCAAACCATGCAGAATGGTAATTCACGGATACTGCGCTGGTGTCTGGCTCTGCAGCCCTATGTGTTTACAATTGAGCACTGTCCGGGTAAGAGAAATTTTGTTGCCGATTATTTATCCCGTATGCCCAATTTAGACCAACCAGAGGGAGAGGGAGGGAGAAAATGTGATGTGGCACACACAGTTTAAGTTAAATAAAGACCCAATAGAATTTGGCAAGTTCTTTATTTCATTTGTTTTACTATTGAAGCAGTCACATGAAAGGTGCACATTCCATGTTGACTGCTAGTAACATCCAAAGTAAGGTAAAATCAATAAATGGTTGTGTTAATGTGAATATTTGTCTTGCCGATTCAGGAAAGGCCTAAAAGGGAGTGACCCGCGAACAGGAAGCCAGTGTTATAGCATCCTGAAGGGGAGGAGTCATCTGATCAAGCATGCAAAGATTATAAATGTATTGTATGTAGAGATTTCAGTGATTTTGTTAAATGATAATGCCTTTGATTACAGGTAGACTTCATTTTGGGTGTGACTTGTAAAGTGTTAAGATCTAGAAACATAGTGTTGCTAACAGATGGAGTGTTATGATTGGCCCGTTTGAATCTGAAGGGAGGGGACCAGGATGATTAAAAGACAAAGGAAATGCTGCAGAGGGAGAGGGGCGTTGGTTGGAACAGTAGCCAACAATTTAGTTATTCCCTTTTGTGTTTTGTTAAGTGTTGAGTTGTACTTTGAATAGTTTTTTTTATTTGTTTATTTTTTGGTAAATTTTGATTTTTCAATGGAAATTTTGCTTTGGCTTCTTTCACACCTGTCTGAGAATGGTGGCTCACATAAATAAAAAGACACTTCACTGGATTTTTCGAGAGTTTTGCCATTTCTTTTGCTGCCAGTTTGCCACTGCACCGACCATCTTACCACACTAACGTTAGCTAGATAAGTAATATTTTAATCGCTAATATAGCACATTCATGGAAAATTACATTGGTAATCAGCATTTTTGCCGCAACTAATTTATGACTGAATCTGCATCAACGACTTTAAAGAGAATCTCTTTATTTAAAGGGAATAAAATCCCCGACTTAATGGAGTTGAACATTATTTGAGCCGCGGCCGCACACCTGACTCGTGTGTGTAGAGTAGGTGAGATGTACTGGGAAAGAAGGCAATGGGTCAAACCATGCTGTGAGGAAGGGGAGGGGGAACTCAACTGTTTCTAAATGCAGTTTTTGCGTTTTATTTTCTACTTACACAATTATTTAGGTATACATACAAATTATTTTTCACGATAGGGAGTGCGATATTTTTTTAATTTTTTTTTTTTTTTGGGATCCCCCGGGATTTATGCCCGTGTGTGTGTGTGTGTGTTTGTGTGTGTGTGTGTGTGTGTGTGTGTGTGTGTTTATGTTTGTGTGTGTGTTAGTTAAAACTCAGTTACTATTTATTCTGTTTATTCTGTTTACTTTTTATTTATCTGTTTTATTTGTTTTTCAGAGTTTAATTACATTGTGCAGTGAATAAAATTATAAACATTTAAACATTCTGACTGAGGCAGTGCTGCCCCCTATAGGACAAGGGCTTTAGTTAAATTCATTTTCATTTACACTAACACTTTTAACACTAGACATCAGTTACAGTCTCCAAACTCAGACCATTGATTTACAAATGGAGTCATGAGAGAAGCT
Source organism: Tachysurus fulvidraco (assembly GCF_022655615.1). Classification (NCBI taxonomy): domain Eukaryota; kingdom Metazoa; phylum Chordata; class Actinopteri; order Siluriformes; family Bagridae; genus Tachysurus; species Tachysurus fulvidraco. Next base: position 21,244,860 of record NC_062536.1, read on the forward strand.
CACAGTCTCTTTTTTTATTTGTAATGTTGTTCCTCCTTTTCCCTCATGTGTTGCCAATTATTTCCTCCCTTGTGTGTGCGTGTGTGTGTGTGTGTGTGTGTGTGTGTGTTAATTTCGTCACCTATTTTTAATTTAGTCTTACTCTTAGTCTTGGGCCAAATGTCTTTGTTAGTTTTAGTCATATTTAGTCATTCACATATCTTTTTCTGTTAGTCAAGTTTTAGTCATTTCAAGTCTCGTCATTTTAGTCTAGTTTTAGTCAAATGAAAACTCAAGGTACCTTACTCAAGTTTTAGTCGACTATAAAGTCTTTCAATTTTAGTCTAGTTCCAGCCAAAAAATTGTAGTCTTTTTTTTTTTTAAATAATACATTAATGCTGATTAATGAAAAGCCTAAAGTCAAAACTGTAGGTGTACAGTATATATATATATATATATATATATATATATATATATATATATATATATATATATATATATATATATATATATACACATCTATATAAATTACCAACTTAATACAAGTTATACATGGTATTACACACACCATTATATATGATATTTGGAGCAATATTACATGTAATTATTAAACTTGATTACTTACATATACATTTGCTTTTAAGCCTAATTATTAATGTTGATTATGATGTGATTGTGACAGGGAAGAGGTTTCAGGTTGGGGGTAAAGAGTTTTTTCTGTCACCACTTTTGAATAAGAAACAATATCAAGGCTATAAAACTTGTCAAACCTCCGAATCACAAAAGAATCAGTGAGAAGTTGAGAACTCGTTTAAACAGGAAATATCATTTAACACAAAAAGCCGCCTAGACGGTGGACTTGCGCTCAGGATTACTAACTATAACACACCGTTACCATGAAAAACAGAGCGTTACCATGGACACACAGGATTCTAACCGTAGAGACGGAGCGCACTATTTTCTTTAGCAGAAGCAATACAATTGTTCAGCAGTGTCGTGTTGCAGCCACAGGCGTATGAGACCTGTAACGAGCAACAGCGCGAAGCCGCGAACTCGTCCTGAATACTTTAAAGGCGTAACAGCTGATGAAACATTTGTAGACGAAAATGAAGAGAGATTTTATCTTAGTTTTTATTTCATACAAAACATTTACGTCTCGTCTTTTTTCGTGTGTATTTCTACCTTGACCCTCATCACCAGATGTTCCTGCTACAAGTACAGAAACTCATCAGGCTCATTCATGTTAATCTTATGTTGTTGTCAGATGTTCCTCATGTTTGTCTTATTGCTTTTTCCTGTGACTGATCATTTAAACCTCACACTGCTTACCTGAGTTTAAACACCTGTCTCAACAAACACACCATACCTCCTTTAGCACAAACTACAATTCAGCTACATTTCCTTTAAACCCCCCCACACACACATAACAGAAACAGAGTAAACTAAAATTAAATTTATAAGACTTATAACAAGATTTTATTCTTTTCCAAAAACTAATTAAATGATTTTATTGTGTTCTGAAAATTAAAATAAAACATCATAATAACTCATATTTGTATTTATATAGGAGGCACGATGGCTTAGCGGTTAGCACGTTCGCCTCACACCTCCAGGGTTGGGGGTTCGATTCCCGCCTCCGCCTTGTGTGTGTGGAGTTTGCATGTTCTCCCCCGTGCCTCGGGGGTTTCCTCCGGGTACTACGGTTTCCTCCCCGGTCCAAAGACATGCATGGTAGGTTGATTGGCATCTCTGGAAAATTGTCCGTAGTGTGTGTGTGTGAGTGAATGAGAGTGTGTGTGTGCCTGTGTGTGAGTGAATGAGAGTGTGTGTGCCCTGTGATGGGTTGGCACTTCATCCAGGGTGTATCCTGCCTCGCCTGAGATAGGCACGGGCTCCCCGTTACCCAAGAAGTTCGGATAAGCGGTAGGAAATGAATGAATGAATGTATTTCTATAAATGTTTTTATAATATTGATTCACATTCTCTGTAAAAATAATAACACAATATACAATACATGGACTAACATATGAACACAGGTCAGTTTTGTAAAGAAAGAAATAAGTTTATACGATAAAATAGATCATCATTTGCAGGTAAAAGGAGTTTATGCTTTATTTTTAATATAACAAGCTGCATTTTGATTCTTAATAACTTCAAGATAAAGAGAAGCTGTTGATAAAAAATTGTAATTGTTGACAAATTGCTGTGGTATAAGAATAAAAAGCCACATGTGGATGTGCTGTTATAGGAACTCTGATTTATCATGTCACCTCTTTATAATGTTACTCTAACAGTAAGACGTGTGCTGTGTTTTCTTCCCATGAGGCTGAAAATCAAGACAAAAACACACATCGATAAGAATTGGATTTAATAACTAAAAAGGTTAATTATGGGTGTTAATGAGTGAGGTGACGTCACCTCTGTTAGAGTCCTGAACATCTCTGTTAGAGTCCTGAACATCTCTGTTAGAGTCCTGAACATCTCTGTTAGACTCCTGAACATCTCTGTTAGAGTCCTGAACATCTCTGTTAGACTCCTGAACATCTCTGTTAGAGTGCTGAACATCTCTGTTAGACTCCTGAACATCTCTGTTAGACTCCTGAACATCTCTGTTAGAGTCCTGAACAGCAGAGAGCTCCAGAGAAGGGTACGTATCTACTCTGTCTAGAAACTCCACATAATAAACATCACCACTATCACTGTCATTACCATCACCATCAGCATCACCACCATCATCATCATCATAAATAATAATCATCACCATTCATTTTGGACTCACATTTATTTTCCTGGACAATCTAGAAAACAAATAGATTAAAACCATTTTATTCATTTACTACAAACTCATAAAACTTCATTCTGCATTAAAATCATTTTTACTTGTATTTTTCTGACCATTCGTAACAGATTGTACCTTATTTTTAATTGACAGGTGAAGATGTATTACTAAATCTGTGACTTACTGCATTAATTTGTAGATGAGAACTCCAATAACGCCAACACAGTGAAGGAGAACCAGAGAGAGAGAGAGAACCAGATGAGGGTCTGTAGTGTGTCCACATTCTGGGAAATAAATCAAATAAAATCAGATTAAACTACAAAAGCATAAACATTTATCAGCCCACTGTAGATACCTACCTGAAAGGCTATGATTAAACAGGTGCGTGTCAACACCCAGGTTGTTGGAACCAATGCACTGCAGAGTGGGTGTGTCTATAAATGATTGACGGATTGTAATAAAGCTGTTTAAGCTCGTGTTACACACAGACCCCACGTGGATAGACGTCACCTCAGATGAAGAGAGAGTTTGAACAGAGAAACTCCATTCCAGTGTAGGAGATGGATTTCCACGAACCTCACAGGAACACATGATGAAATCCTGAGTGCTGTTACAGCTGGAGGATGGAGAGACCTGGAGGGGGGTGTTTTTCGCAGGTCATATTTTACACATTTTTATTAAAAACTTTATTTACATTTTTTGGACTAAAATATTTCCATTTGAAATTGAATGTTTTTACTTTTCATACTTTAAAAATATATTTTATTGAAATAAAATTGTATTGTGTTGTTTATGTAAAAAAATAAAACCTCCTGACTTGTGGCACACGCACTCTGTGTTGGTGATTTGCATGATGGAGGACATGGGGATTTGACATGGGGATGAGTTAAAGGTAAAAACAACAGGAGAAGACGCACACTGATAAACTGCTCCAATAAATATAATGGTGCAACGTTTCGACCATCAGGTCTTCGTCAGGCACAAATGTGATCACCTCGCTTTCAAAATAAGGCACACTATACACACTATACACACTATACACACTACACACTATACACACTATACACACAGCATTAATCAACTCACATGTCACAAACATATTAAATATACACAGAAAAAAAATATATATAAAAATATACAGTTCATTTCAACAACACAAAGATAACCAAAGATCTATAAAAATGGTTTAATGTCAAAGTAAACACAAGGACCTAGACTTGGCATATGTCGGCAAAACGTCTAGATCCTTGTGTAACCGTATCTGTGAGCACCGGAGTAACATCAGGACACGGAGTCCGATAGCACTTCATTTCAAACAAGCTGGTCATAATATCAGTGCTTTACAATACATTGGTACTGAGAAAGTAAAAAAGAAAAAAGAAGAAAAAAGAAAAAAAGCCCTCAAGAGGAGGTGATTATGGGAGAAAATTACTGCAAAGAGATTGTTATTGGATTTATACTCTTAATACTTTTGTCACCACTTGGGCTCAATGATGAGTTTGACATTAAACCATTTTTATAGATCTTTAAATGGTTATCTTTGTATTGTTGAAATGAACTGTATATTTTTATATTTTATTTTTTCTGTGTATATTTAATATGTTTGTGACATGTGACTATTAATGCTGTGTGTATAGTGTGTATAGTGTGCCTTATTTTGAAAGCGAGTGTAATTAAGACATACACCTGTTCCCTATTTATAGAGGTGAGGCGATCACATGTTTATATTGTGCCTGATGAAGACCTGATGGTTGAAACGTTGCACCATTATATTTATTGGTTCAGTTTATCGGTGTGCGGCTTCTCCTGTTGTTTTTACGTTGATTATTTGTTGCCCAGCACCTGTCCCCTAATAATTATTTCGGGTTTTTGGACGAGCTGTCCTCCTCACAAGCTTTTGATGAGTTAAAGGTCTCATCAACATACTGTAGGTAAAGACTCTGGGGTCCACTGTGTAATAGGAATTAATGGAGTTGCTTAGTAGCTTTGCAAAAGTCATTTTCTATTGCAGAATTTTTTTTTTCCTTGTTGGAATGAAAGCCTTAAGCTACACCTGCCCTTTATGGGCAATATTAAAGACTTCTGTATTTGTTGTTTCATGTCCAAAATACACTATACACTAAAAGTGGAGGTATGTTCAGTTTTAACAGAGTGACTCAAATCAATCTAAAGGACAAATAATGTACTTAAGAAGAAATTATTTTTAATAGAGTTAGTGCAGACATTTCAGTGTGGAACGGACTAAAAGACATATTCAGTCGTCCTCCGAAAGTACTGGAACAACAAGACCAATTTTCTGGATGTATATTGAATGCTGAACGCTTTTCTTTTATGTTGTACTCTCCTTATACCCAACACACATTACTATATTGTCTGTGTAGTCAAGGACCTTCTGCATCTCACTTTACTGCCCCTTTGAACCTGTCACAAATGTTCATGTGACAAATAAATGTCTAAAACTCAAGTAATGAAACTATAAGAACTAACAAGAACAATTATCATTAAGGAGTTTTAAAATAGTCTTGTGTTTAAACTTTATAAATACTCACACTGAACATCCAGGAACACAGATGTGTTGTGATCTCCGTGCTGGTTTTGAGCTCTACAGTAATATAAACCACTGTGTGTAGAATCAGTCGTGTTGATGGTGAGATGGTCTCCGGTTCCTATCTGCTCTCCGTTCTCTCTGTACCAGGTGTAGTTCAGCACTGCTGGGTTTGCATCACTGCTACAACTCAGAGACACTGAACTGCCCAAAAGTACTGAATCAGTCGATGTATACGTATACATATGATGTACACACACACACACACACACACACACACACACACACACACACACACACACACACACAAATGCACACACAGGCACACACATTCACACACACTAATGGACACACACACACACACACACACACACACACACACACACACACACACACACACACACACTAATGCACACACAAACACACACACTAATTCACACGCACACACACACACTAATGTACACACACACACACACACACACACACACAACAGAAACAGAGTAAACTAAAATTAAATTTATAAGACTTATAACAAGATTTCACTCTTTTACAAAAACTAATTAAATGATTTTATTGTGTTTTGAACATTAAAATAAAACATCATAATAACTCATATTTGTATTTATATAAATTATGTTTTTTTTAATATTGCTTCACAAAAATAATGACACAATATACAATACTCACTCACTCACTCATGGACTAACATATGAACACAGGTCAGTTTTTTAACATAAGAAATACTTTTATACAATAAAATAAATCATCATTTGCAGGTAAAAGGAGTTTATGCTTTATTTTTAATATAACAAGCTGCATTTTGATTCTTAAAGTTTTTTTTCAGCTGCTAACAAGCATTGTTCAATACTGAAACCACATTTTCAAAACTCTTCACACAGTCAGCATTACCAGCATGAATGTGTGTAAAACAGTTAATCTCACCTACAAAACTCACTCAGACCAACAAACACTGGCAACAATTCTCATTCAGAAAACACACATTTCATTCACAACACACTGACCTAAAAAACACTAACAACAGGAAGCATTACATCATTGTCTCTCTCTTGCATTTGGCCACAAGTTCTCATCAACATCACCTTCCACCTCCACGCAGATTAAAACTCCTCTATGGGGTTTTAGAAAGGGGAGTATGGAGGCAGTTATAATACTGACATCCTGGGATGTGACACAAAACACTCTGTGACTGCAGCAGAGTGGTGGAATGCCACATTATCCCATACAACAATGAAGGAAGGGGAGTTTGATGCCCTTTGGCTTCTCTCCTCTGCTGGCACAAGTCGAATATGTAGGTCATTTAGAAATGAGCCTCTGTATTGTAGGGGCAAATAAGTGGTTTGTGTAACAGCAAACCTTCATTGGACATTGCTGCACACATCGTGATGTTAGCTCCCCTTTGGCCTGGGACCTCCACAGTCGCTCTCTGTCCCAGTACAATTCTTCCCCTGTGTCGTGTTTTTGCCAGGTTGAATGCAGCTTCATCCACAAAGATAAAAGTATGTGGAGTTCATCTGGCTTCCATCTCCATGACCCTCTAAATTGCAGAGAGGTTCACAGTAATTGACATTATGCATCAATGTGTATGCACCTGGGGGGGTTTACATTGGCTTAGTGGTTAGCACATTCGCCTCCCACCGAGGGTTGGGGGTTCAATTCCCACCTCTGCCTTGTGTGTGTGGAGTTTGCATGTTCTTCCCATGCCTCAGGGGTTTCCTCCGAGTACTCTGTTTTCCTCCCCCCGTCAAAAGACATGCATGGTAGGTTGATTGGATTCTCTGGAAAATTGTCCGTAGTGTGTGAGTGTGTGAGTGAATGAGAGTGTGTGTGTGTGCCCTGCGATGGGTTGGCACTCCGTCCAGGGTGTATACTGCCTTGATGCCCGATGACACCTGAGATAGGCACAGGCTCCCCGTGACCCGAGAAGTTCGGATAAGCGGTAGTAAATGAATGAATAAATTTTGAGTAATATTACATAATGTTTGCTATATTCTAGAATTTGGAGTATTTTCCAATTAAATGTTTAAATTAATAAACACACATTTACTCCAGGCTTCAGGATTAGAAAGATTAATCATTTTAAATGATTATTTTACTAATTTTTATTAAGAGCATTACAATTTTTTGTATCCACAAGATGGCAGTAAAGAATTTTCAAACTGAGATTTCTGTTTAGTGAAATATTTTCACTCATTTGACCTGCTGGGTGCGCTGTTAGGATTTTGCAGTATTATTATTATTATTATTATTATTATTATTATTATTATTATTATTAATAATAATAATAATAATAATAATAATAATAATAATAATAATAATAAAACTGCTAATATTACAAAGTTACAGATATGAGTAATTATAGAAGTGTTTTAATGTCTGCTTGATCCCATGTTTAGAATTTCACAAAAGCTGATATGGTCATGAAAATTTTGCATTTTGTGCTAAATACACTCTAAAAAACGATTTGTTGAGACCATTACTTATAAAAATAAATAAACTAAACACAAATAACAAAGTAATTTTAACTTTCCAACCTCTACTTATTATATACAGTATAGTGTCTGTAACATAAATATATAAGTTACAAGGTGAACCTAAGTGTATGCCTAAATATAATTAAAAAACATATGTCACATCAACTAGTATTAAAATTGCATCAAAACTAAGTAATTATAACATAATATTTTAAGTATATGACTGAGCCACGTGATATGCAAATCTGGACAAACTGGATCCATCTCGTGATGCACACGTGAAGACGGTGGAAAGGGGTAAGCTTAACGTTCTATAAACAGCAAAATATTTGATTTTGAGGTTTTGACATTAATAAACACTTGTTTGTAGTGTTAGGTGAAGATATTTTCTGAAACGCAAAGATGCTGAAAAGAGGTAAGATTTGTAGTTTTAAGGTACATTCGTTTATTTGTGTTAATGCGTTTTTGGTCAAGTAAGAAACTTTTTTAAATTGAATTTCTGAGTTGCTACGAATTTGGCTTCAACAATTAGAAATGTGCTACTTGAATACTTATGAAAGTCTAGTTTGTACAAGTAAGTTATTGTATGAAAGGAGGAACGAGTGTGCACGCGATTGTGTGACTGCTAAAAGCAGTGTGCCTCCATTGAATGAATGTTCTAGTGGTTAATTTGTTTATTTCAGAGGAATATGACCATGCATCGCGTTGGCACGTTTACATTAAGATAATTCTGTTCCCGCCCTAGTCCGTGTAATATTAGGTCATTTTAGCATATACAATCTTTTACTGAAAAGGTCTATGTTAGTAAGACACTGCAATGTCTTGCCTATTCATACTAAATATAAAACTGTTTTTTTCTCCTTCTAGTTCAGAGCAAGAAAGTGTTGCAAAGGGAGCAGCATGAAGGAAATGTCGTGTTGGAAGTGAACTTTCATTTGTTAATGTGACACATTTGGTGTACATTCATGATGTGTGGTTTTAGGCTTCACCATTGCATTGCAGCCTGTTTCAAAAAATAAAGTGAAATGCTTTATTTTGTGTGATTTGCATGTGTAATTTATTTTAGTGAAGTGACATATGGTGACCCATACTAGGAATTTGTGCTCTGTGTTTAACTCATTAAAGCAGCAGTGCAATATGCAGACCAATAGCTGATAATCAATAAGTTAAAATTTTACATTGGTTCAACTCAATTAATTGTCTTTTTTTTTAACATAAATGAGCTTAAATTTTAAGTTAACTTAACTTGTAATTACTTAGTAGATTCTATCATCTTACATATTTTTTTAAATAAACAATGTTGAGTGTACCCAAACATTTAAGTACATATAACAACGGTTTTCTTGTTAATTTTAAGTCATTTTTTTCCAAGTTTACTTAAAAAGTGTGATGCAAAAATGGTGCATACATATTTTAAGTATATCCAACACATCATTTTTACCAGTGTAGTAATAAAACTGGGAAAAGAATAATAGTTCCCTTTCGAGGGAACTCGACGCTGCGTCAGTGCTGACGCTATGGGAATGCTTCTTTGAGGAAGTTGTGTCTGAAGCTCTGTGTGCACACACGCCATTTAATGGCTCGGAAAGGACACGTGACGGAGTTAATTACTCGCCAGTAAGTCCATATAAGGGCATCTACGTCACGCTGCTCCAGCTTTTTTGTCTTCAGGAAGCGCTCTGTGTATGTGCGTTGTTTGTCTGTCCGTCAAGTGCAGGGAAAGAAAAAAAATAGGGAAAGACTAGGCAAAATGTTGCAGTCTAAGCACTTTAAGAGATGCGTGCATCCTTGCCCCCGCTTTATCACGGCGGACGACGCGCATTCTCTTTGTGTGGTGTGTTTGGGAGAGGAGCATGCCCGGTCGGCTCTCGAGGGAGCCGGCTGCGTGCATTGTGAGGGATTCCCTCTCCGCACGCTCCGATCCCGCCTGGCTGTGTTTTCAGCTTCGGCTGCGCCTCGTGGTTCGGGTCGTGGTTCGGGTCCTGCGTCTGCCGAGGCAGCGCGGCGGCTTCAATCATGGGGTTCCCAGGTTGAGTTAGCGGAGGCGGAGCAAGAGACGGGTGTTCCCCTTTCTCTTGCCCTCTCCCCTGACTCCGATCGCTCGGTTTCGCGTTCGGGAGCTCGCGCTGCAATTTCTCCCAACCCGGAAGAAAGCATGCTGCTTTCCGCATCCGGCTCTGAGGAGCTCGATGTCGAAGGGGAGGGGCTTTCCACCTCAGAACGGCCGACGCAATCAGTCGCGTTCGAGGAGCTCCTCGAGGTAATAACTCGGGCTGTTGAGAAGCTGAATTTAGATTGGCCTGAGGAGGTAGTTGGTGTCGCCCATTCTAAGCTGGACGACCGCTTTCTCACTTCAGGCCGTCAGCCACCTGCACGCAGGCGTCTGCCATTTCTTCCAGACCTCCATACTGAGGTATCGAGGTCTTGGAAAAATCCCTTTTCGGCGCGTGTATTTTCTCCAGCCACGTCAGACTATTCAGCCATTAATGGGCTTGAAGACCATGGGTATAGGACGATGCCGAGGGTTGAAGAGACGCTAGCCAGTTATCTCTCCCCTGCATCGCCCGCATGGAGAAAACCTGCCCTTCCATCCAAGCCATGTAGGACCACTTTGGCCATTGTGGGTAAGGCCTATGAGGCAGCGGGTCAAGCGGGTGCAGCGCTGCACACCATGGCGGTCTTGCAGGTTGCCGCGGAGAGGCACTTGTGGCTTAATTTGACAGGCATAAGGGAGAAGGATAAGTCCTTTCTCCTGGACGCCCCAGTTTCACCTCAGGGCTTGTTCGGCGACGCAGTTAGTACTGTCGTCGACAGGCATCAGGAGGTGAAACGCCAGTCAGCGGCGTTCAAGGAGTTTCTCCCTCGCCGCGGGGAGCAGCCTGGGCCATCATCTAGCCGCCCCCCCCCCCCCTTCTAGCTCACTCAGGGCAGTGAGAAGAGCTAGTGTGGCGGCCCGAGCCCCCCCGTCTAAAACTAGGGAGGCCGGTTCACATGCCCGGACCAGGACCCGTCCGGTGAGAGAGGACCTTAGGTCTGTCCTCTCAGCCAAGCAGGCCATGAAGGAGTCCTGATGCCCGAGGGCAGGGGCTCCTGGGAGCGCCCTATTCAGAGACGCTCCCCCTACTGCCAGCCCCGCCGCCTTTGTCGTTTCGGGGGGCAGTGGGGCCTGTGTCGGCTCCCCTTTCTTGTGCAGATCTTCCCAGGTTCGCGCCTGCCGGTGCGCTGTTTCAGGGTGCCCGGGAGGTCTGCACAAGTTTGACGCCACTGTCAGGCAGCCTGGCAGCGTGGAAACTTCTGCCAGGGGTGTCTCAGTGGGTCCTGAATACTGTGGAAAGAGGGTACAGGATCCAGTTTTCCTCACGTCCTCCGTGTTTCCAGGGTGTGTTGCCCACAAATGTGGGCGGGCACCAGGCGGCGTTCCTCCGGGAGGAACTCCTCTCACTTCTGGAGAAAGGGGCCATAGAGCATGTTCCCCTCCCAGAGCGGGACTCCGGCTTTTACAGCCGATATTTTGTTGTTCCCAAGAAGGACGGGGGGCTGCTTCCAATTCTGGACCTGCGGGCTCTGAACTGTACTCTGAAGACTTACAAGTTCAAGATGCTCACGCTCAAGATGATCGTGTCCCAGATCAGATCCGAGGACTGGTTTGTCACGATCGACCTCAAGGATGCTTATTTCCACATAAGCATTCTGCCGGAGCACAGGAAGTTCCTCAGGTTCGCTTTCGGGGGCGAAGCGTACCAGTATCGTGTCCTTCCTTTTGGCCTAGCCCTTTCACCACGCACGTTCACGAAGTGCATAGATGCTGCCCTGGCACCATTGCGTCTCCAGGGCATCCGTGTACTGAACTACCTGGACGACTGGCTCATTCTTGCCCAGTCGGAGGCTATGGCAGCCAGGCATCGAGATGCTGTGCTTGCCCACATGAGGTCCTTAGGACTCAGGCTGAACCCAGGAAAGTGTGTGCTTTCTCCTTCTCAGAGAACCACCTTTCTGGGGGTGGTTTGGGACTCCACCACGATGCGGGCACATCTGTCTCCCACCCGGGTGGCCCTCCATCTTGTCGGCGGTGAAAGCTATTCGGCTTAGCCGCAGCCTCTCTGTTGCCGAGGCACAGAGGGTGCTCGGACTCATGTCAGCAGCAGCCAACGTTATTCCTTTGGGTCTGCTTCACATGAGGCCATTCCAGCTCTGGCTCAAGGGGGCGGGCTTTCATCCTCACAGGCATCCCCTCAGGGTTATACGGGTTACGCGCCGTGGGCTTCGTACCCTCCTTATGTGGAAAGACCCCGGTTTTTGGCCTTGGGTCCCATTCTAGGGGCGTGTCACCGTCGCAGGACTCTTTCGACGGACGCCTCGCTTTCGGGCTGGGGCGCAGCCTTAGATGGCCGCCCGGCCCAGGGTCTATGGGAGAGCCCCTGTCTCTCATGGCACATAAATTGCCTGGAGATGAGGGCTGTGTTTCCTAGCGTTGCAACACTTTCTCCCGCACCTGGAGGGCTGTCATGTCCTAGTGCGAACAGACAGCACCGCGGTGGTGTCCTATATCAACCATCAGGGCGGTCTGCGTTCACGCCCCCTGTTCAGGTTGGCGTGGCAGATTCTGCTCTGGGCAGAGACCAGGTTTCTTTCGCTAAGAGCGGCTTTTATCCCAGGGCGTGTAAATCGGGAGGCAGACTTCCTGTCGAGGCAGGTGCTAAGGCCCGGGGAGTGGCGTCTTCACCCTCACGTGGTGAAGCGAATCTGGCAGATTTTCGGCCGGGCGGAAGTGGATTTGTTCGCCTCAGAGGAGTCGACCCACTGTCCGCTGTGGTTCTCCCTCTCCTCACCCGGCCCCGTTGGGCCTGGATGCCCTGGTATGGACGTGGCCGAGGCTCCGTCTGTACGCCTTTCCCCCGGTAGCTCTGCTCCCGCAAGTCCTAGCCAGAGTGCGCCACGACCGGGTCAACCTTCTCCTAGTTGCCCCCCGTTGGCCCTCTCGGGTTTGGTTCACGGACCTAGTCTCCCTCCTTTACGGCACTCCATGGGAGGTTCCCGTCAGGAGGGATCTCCTCTCTCAGGCGCAGGGGGCAATTCATCACCCCCGCCCCGAGATGTGGAAGCTTTGGGTCTGGCCCCTGAGGGGGACCAGCTCCTAGACGCAGGCCTCTCAACTGAGGTGAAAGAGACTCTGCTGAATGCTAGGGCTCCCTCCACTAGGAAACTGTATGCTCTGAAGTGGAGGCTTTTCCGCCTCTGGTGTGACGAGCGCTCTCAGGATCCAGTTCACTGCCCGGTTGGTACAGTGCTGGAGTTCCTGTAGTCTTGCTTTTCTCGGGGCCTGTCCCCTTCTACTCTAAAGGTGTACGTGGCCGCAGTTGCCGCGAACCACGAACCTGTCCTTGGGGCCTCCTTGGGTAGGCACCCTTTGGTCTCTCGCTTTCTGCATGGTGTCAGGCGGCTGAGGGCTTCCTCTAGGCCACGCCTTCCTTCCTGGGACCTCTCCGTGGTCCTGGAGGGGCTGTTGGAAGCCCCCTTTGAGCCCTTGGAGTCAGCCTCCGAGAAGTTTCTGACCCTGAAGTCTGCCCTGCTTCTTGCCTTGGCCTCTCTCAGGAGAGTCGGGGATTTGCAGGCTTTGTCGATCGCCCCCGCCTGCCTAGAGTTTGCCCCCGGTATGTCCAAGGCTATCCTGCACCCCAGGCCAGGATATGTCCCTAAGGTGCCCAGGATGGCGGGATGTCCAATCATCCTGCAAGCCTACTGTCCCCCGCCCCATGAGTCGGCGGAGCAGGAGAGGCTGCACTTGCTTTGCCCGGTAAGGGCCCTGAGGACTTACGTCCACCGCTCTAGCTCGTGGCGTAACTCCTCTGCCCTTTTTGTCTGTTTTGGGGGCCGGAATAGGGGTAATCCAGTTTCCAAACAGCGCCTGGCGCACTGGGTGGTGGAGGCCATTACTCAGGCCTATGAGGTGCGCGGTCATGCCTCACCTCTTGGCATCAGGGCCCACTCCACTAGGGGTATCGCCTCATCCAGTGCCTTGGCCAGGGGTGTCCCCATTGAAGATATTTGTGCTGCGGCAGGATGGTCCTCTCCGCACACCTTTATCAGATTCTATGACCTGGACTTGGACCCCACTCCAGGGTCCCAGGTACTGCGGGGCCTATGATGTGCTGTTCCCAGTCTGCTCGTGCTCTCTCACGGCCTCTGGCGCAGTCATCGACTGGTGCGTGGCGGCGTGGGTATTGGCATTCCCATAGCGTCAGCACTGACGCAGCGTCGAGTTCCCTCGAAAGGGAACTACACCAGGTTACGTATGTAACCCGGTTCCCTGAGAGGGGAACGAGGCGCTGCGTTGCTGGCCACGCCCCAGGCATCCGTTCGCGCTTCCTTCAGACAAAGAGAGCTGGAGCAGCGTGACGTAGATGCCCTTATATGGACTTACTGGCGAGTAATTAACTCCGTCACGTGTCCTTTCCGAGCCATTAAATGGCGTGTGTGCACACAGAGCTTCAGACACAACTTCCTCAAAGAAGCATTCCCATAGCGTCAGCACTGACGCAGCGTCTCGTTCCCCTCTCAGGGAACCGGGTTACATACGTAACCTGGTGTAGTTTCCTGGAGTGCAAATCAGCTAGATGCACTTTATATAATGTTATGGAGGAAGAGACCACATAAACCATGACAGTAACAGGGTGTCCAGCTAAACACTTTATACCTGTGGGTATGTCTTAGAATCTGAATATCAGAGAGTTAGGAAGGAGAGCAGCTGTGTGTTTGTGTGTGTGTGTGTGTGTGTGTGTGTGTGTGTGTGTGTGTGTGTGTGTGTGTGTGTGTTGGCTTTTATTCATTAAGATGAAGATTTTATACAGTTCAGTTATATAAGGTTTAGGGCTGAGTTCAGGGTGGTGCTGAGATTTGAACTCACAACCTTCTGAATAGTATATAAATATTTATTTATTTTTACTGCCTGAGATGTTCTATAATGACACTGAACACAGATTCATCACTACAAGAGTCACTTACTCAAATGACATCATCACATTATATTATAAAATAAATTTTATTTAATCACTTGTTTAAAAAAAATACATAAAGAATTTATTTAAAATGTGACTAAATCTCGGCACAAGAACCTTTTGGAAGCTGTGGTATACAGTAAGTGATCAACCAAGGTGAATATTTCAGGACATCCTGAAAAACAAATTGTTTTAAGAGAAATAAAACAAAATCAACATCAAAACTGGGCCAAATATACAGAGCTCCACTCATGAATAAATTATTAATAATTTTAAGTAATATTACATAATGTTTGATATATTCTAGAATTTATAATTTCCAAATAAATGTTTAAATTAATAAAGACACATTTACTCTGGACTTCAGGATTATGAAAACTAAAAAAATTTAAAATATTATTTTATAATAATTTTTATTAAGAGCATTACAAGTTTGTATCCACAAGATGGCAGTAAAGAATTTACAAACTGAGATTTCTGTTTAGTGAAATATTTTCTCTCACATGAACTGCTGGGGGCGCTGTTAGGATGCTGCTGTATTAATAATAATAATAATAATAATAATAATAATAATAATAATAATAATAATAATAATAATAATATAATGTTCATACAATATTATTAAGTTATAGATATGATTAATTATAGAAGTTTTTCTGAATACAAACACAACTCCTGAATTTTTTTTAGTGTCTGCTTGATCCCATGTTTAAAATTTTGTGAACGCTGATATGGTCATTTGCACATTTTTACTAAATATTAATAACATAAATACAAATTTTATAATAAATTCTAATAATAATAAAAAAATAATAGTTTCCAAGAGTGCAAATCAGTTAGATGCACTTTATATCAAAGAGTTAGGAGAGAGAGAGAGCAGCTATGTGTGTCTGTGTGTGTGTGTGTGTGTGTGTGTGTGTGTGTGTGTGTGTGTGTGTGTGTGTGTGTGTGTGTGTTGTGTTGGCATTTTTTCATTAGGATGAAGAAGATTTTATACAGTTGAGTTATCGAGGGTTGCACTCACGGTGGTGCTGAAATTTGAACTTACAACCTTCTGATCAGAATATATTTTTACTGAGTTAGATGTTCTATAATGTCACTGAACACAGATTCATCACTACAAGAGTCACATCAAATCACATCATCACATTATATTATAACTTTTACTTAATTACTTGTTTAAGAAAAATTACATAAAGAATTTATTAAAAATGTAAATAAAACTCTGCATAAGACACAATATTTACTAAGTATGGAAAGGAAAATGTTGCATTTTATTGCATATTGTTTATTTAGACAGAATATTCTAATTTCTTGTCATTACCCATTATATACAAGGAGACAGGAAGTAGGGCTGCTGATGGTGCTGCAACTTTCAGGATTACTTTAACTGCAGCTGCTAAAATAATGTTACAAAGAGCTGATACTCGAGACTCCTTCCATAAATGTTAAATAAACGTCTCCAATCAGAAAACATCACCATCAATGATTATACGCTGTTCTTTGTTATATAACATGTTTTAAATCAGTTTATTTTAGGTTTAGATAACGAGTAACGTCAGTCATACAAGTCCCTGTGAACGACGTTACTGTAGGAAAGATAACGTATTAGAACGAGCACATTAATATAAACTAATCATTTATGTTGAAGTCATAACTATTGTCAGAGCTGTGCTGTTGTAGGAAATTAATCAACACCTTCTAATTCCACAATTCATCCACACTGTGGTATAAATATTGTAATCTGCACTCATTCTGTTAAAAGAAAATGATTTTACTATCATTCAGGTGTGATGTAATAGCACATGTCACATGAACGCTGCTTAAAATTCCAGCTCCCACAATGTAAAACATCTTCCTGTAGCCCTGATTATATATATTATGAGGAGATGTATAGAACATCAACAGGAAAAAACACAGAATATTCATTTAGATCTTAAAATATAAAACAACAACCTGAACATATTGAATAAAAAATGTTTATCTATTTAAGACAGTTCCATATTTCTGGCTCGTAACAAGTTTTAACATATTGTAATACACAAGGTTTCTTCTGGCAAGTGGAATGTAATTAACACATTTCTAAAAACACTGAATAACAGATTCACAAGTTTCAGATCAACATGAACGATAAGATCAGTTGTTTCATCAAAAGATTGTAATGAACATTAAAGTGATTTTGATGGAATAAACTGGTGATAATGAGGTGTGGTGTGTCAGTGATATTTAAGCTCACTATGACTTATAGCACTAAATGTGTTGTAAAAGGAAAGCTGGAAACATTTGTTAAGTAATAATGGAGGTGATATAACTCTCCCTAATTTATCTACTAATAACAAGGTGAGAAAATGAACGTGGTTCAGAATGAATGAAATTATTAGAAGTATAATAAAGTCATTTTTTGTGTTTATAAAAGTTGAAATGTAATTTCCTGAGAAAAGGCCTTTGGAGACGTGTCTCAGTCACATGGTCCCTGTCCTTCTGAGATTTCTCCTCCACGTCATCATATTCTGTAAAATAAACACATTTACTTATTTAATACATCCTTTATATTGTATTAATACAGTCATTGTTTTGTAACAACTTATAATACATAAACGATGCACTATGTAGGAATTCTCTGATATTTAAACCATAAATGAAGAGAATAGAGGACATTTATCACATCAGATTCTTTAATCTGACTGAACGGTGATTTGTTATAAAAACAGTGATCTGATGTTTATGTTCTGTATCATAGATAATATTTACAGTAGGTCTAATCTAAACTCTTTAATAAATACGTGTTCTATTATATTTGTCCTAAAAACTGATCTGAAAGCTAATATTTATTATATACCATATATAATATAATCATATATAATTTAATCTTTTACTCTGCTGCCTGTGAACTTATGTAGATTAGAGAATAAACAGGAAGTCGCTCACCTTCTGTCTCTCCTACATCCTGTTCCTCAGTTATGACATCATCATAATCTTCTGGATTGTCTAATAAACAAATAAATGAATAAATAATGAACCACTGTGTGTGTTGGTGTTACAGTAAAATACTTTTACAGGTACTTTTACACTTTTACAGTAAAATAGAGTTACAGGGTGGTGTGATGAAGCAGCGTTTTTAAAAAATCTGTAAAACAATAAAAAAAAAATTTCTTACAGAAAAGTTCACCATGTTGATGAACACACAGATTTTTGATATAAATTCATGTGAATTTAAGTTCATGTGAATGAGCTGTTACTATAGAAACCACAATGTATTGGATCATTAATAGAAACCTGTGGTTTACATCTGCAGTACTGTCAGAGCTGCTGTTATAGAAAATTAATCAACACCTACTGACCAATCAGAAAGCAGAATTCAACAGTGTACTAAAATACAATTAAGCCACAAAGCTTGAGTTTTACTGTATAACATTTTAAGGTAAATAAATTCCTTCCATTTTCATAAAAAAACTGACCTGTGATGATGTTTGTGTTTGTTTCAGTGGTAACTGCATCATCATAGTTCTCGGACACGTCCTCTGTCAGAACGTAGAGATAAAAGCTATTAAATCCACATCAATGTCATTAATGATCATTTGGATGCTTGTGGATGCCACACTGTCCCATTATTATCATACCTGTCAGAATAACTGACTTCTGATCAGCTGTAATGGCGTCATCATAATTCTCAGCTTCATCCTCTACACCAAAACACAGATATTTAAAGTTTACTGAAGTGACAGTTTGTACACTGTGTATTTGATGACATAATACAAAATGACATCGTACACGTGTAAAAAACGTCACTACACACAAACCGATAAACAAACGTATTGACAGTGTGTGTGTTTAATTTATACTGCTTTCTAAAACAAATCCCAAAACAGAACCACACCATCCACGTTATCAGGGATGGGTCCAGCAGTGACGGCATCATCGTAGTCCTCTGGTGGGTCGACTCTTCCTGGATCACCTAAATGAAATAAAAGCAGAGACTCTGTACAAACAGCTCCATCACATTCTGACCTCATGGTTTAATGTCAACTCAGTAAATTTATGTGATCTCTTAACAACTGCACCCACTTATGATGTCACTGGTGTCCATGACATCATCATAATACTCAGCCTTTTCTTTGATCCCAGACTTTACTGTAAAAAGAACAATGTGTTAGTTTTGGGTTTTTAAACACATTTATACTCAATAAAATCCTCATCCAAAGAAGCTTTGATAAATTTGATCAGATGGATTTCAGGAGATTAAAGTAAGATAAGGTTGATGGTGAGATCTCATGTGTCAGCATTAAAACACTGGAGTTACTGTAATTCTTCTACACACTACATCATAATCACGTCTCAGAAAGGACAAATGTAGTCATTTCTGATTTCTAATTTTAATTCTAATATCTTTCAGTTAATGGAGTAGGACAAACTCACACTCTGGTCTTTTTTACCTGAGAGAAGCTCATCATCCACATGCTCATACCCAGAATGCTGTTCTTCAGAGAGGAGACTTCCTGTTAGAGGAGAGCAGGAGAGTCAGGAGACGTGTTCAGAAGAGCAGACACACACACACACACACACACACACACACACACACACACACACACACACATAAACGTACACATATACACACACACACATATACATACACACACACACACACACACTCATAAAAACACACACACTCATAAAAACACACACACACACACACACACACACATAAACGTACACATATACATACACACACACACACACACACACACACACATAAACATACACATATACATACACATACACACACACACACACACACACACACAAATACATTCTCTCGCATTCTCTCACACACTCTTTACCCCACACACCTAAACACATGCGCTACCTCACTATCTTACACACACATGAGCACGCACACACACACACACGCACACACACACACAGACACACACAGACACACACACTCATACCTATATACACACAC
>NC_062536.1:21269612-21302112 GCF_022655615.1 Tachysurus fulvidraco
CATTTGAAAACGTCCTGTTTTATCCACACAGTTAAATTTGTGTAAAATTATCGTCATGCAAATATATATTTAAGATGCTTACATTTATAAACAAGTCCTTACTATCATGTTGAATTTCAGGAACATTGGGCCTCAGTTTTGAAATAAAACATATACATATCTAACAGGTTTATTGTCAGTCATCACATTGTACCTGAGCAGACGACTCCTACGTCCTCATGGTGTCCACATTCACCCTCTTCACACAGCTGATATCTGCAGTTCCACAGGGACGTCTCGTTCCCCTCACACTCCACCTCATTCAGCCATATGGACCCAGTTCCAGGACCAAACCATGCTGGTATGTGGTTACTGAGGGCCTCTCCACACTGCAGCTGTCTGCACACCACCTGAACATCCTCAATACCCCACGAGTCATCACAAACAGTCCCCCACGAGCCGTTGTGAAAAACCTCCAGCCTTCCTGCACAATCGCCCCCAGAACCAACCAGCCTGATGGAGCTGTTGGTGGGGTTAAAGATACCTGTGATGTGGCCAAAAAAAAAAAAAAAAACGTGATTTAATTTTATTTAATCAATTAAACAAAACTAATAAAACTTGATATAATATTTATTTAATCTGTAACTTTAATAGAAGATTTAAAAAAACAAAGGTAATGTGTCGCTCACCTGAGCAGGTGATGTAGAGCTGTTCACCGGAGCTGCAGTTGACATGTTCAGCTTGTGCACTGCTGCAGTTCCTCAGATGTTCTTCACTCCCAGAGCAGCTGAAACCTGTTACACACATGTGTTTGTGTTCAGTGGTGGATGGACAGGAGCGGTAGTTCAGCACAGAGCCACAGCCCAGCTGTCTGCAGAGCACGGACGCATCAGACAGACTCCACGAGTCCAGGAGAACTCTCCTCCAGTCCTGCCTGAAATAAATCTCCACCTCCCCCTGACACTCGCTCCCTCCAGACAACCGCACTCGCCCATCATGAAGCTCCACAAAGGATCCTGAAGCAGAAGAAGGTCATTTAAATATTGTAATATTGTTATTCAGTAACCTGGTGTATGTGATGTTATTATCTCACCATTACAGATGACTCCAGCGTCATGTTTATGAGAGCATGCAGCTCGACTCCATGATGAGACGCCACATTGTGATAGGTGTGTCTCCTTCCCCTGACAATCAAACACATCTGCCCAGATGTGGTTACTCCCCTCCCCAAACCAGTCCACCTTCACCACAGCCACAGCACTCCCACAATCCAGCTGTGCACACAGAACATCTGCAGCTCTCATATCCCAGCTTACAGCACAAACTGTGCCCCACACACCGAGGTACAGGAGCTCCACTCGACCAGAACAGGAGTCTGGTCCGTTCACCAGCCGAGCCTCTGTGTAACCTGAACAAACAGCCGAGAGCTCAGTGAAAGAGGAACATTAACACAGGCACCTTAAAGTTTGATTGACAGCTATGTGGTCTTTAAACAGAAGTTACATCATGATACTTAACCAGAACATATTAATCCCACATCGTTGTCATGGGAACAGGTTGAGTGATTGAGTGAAGATGATATTGGACAGAAGGTAATTTCAGATTCGTTTCCTCTACACTGAAGCTCCTCTGTCCACACCTGACCCTCCCCTCGTCCAAAAGCAGCTGATCCCAGAACCTTCACAGGAATCCCACAGTCCAGCTCTCGACACACAACCTCTGCATCCTGCTGGTCAAAGTCAGCATCACACACTGTGGGCCAGGAACGTCTATGAAACACCTCCACTCTCCCAGAGCACCAGTGAGGACCAGCAGTGAGTCTTGGCATTCTGTGACCTGTGTTTTATTTAATTGTGTAAATATTGTTTTCAGCAAGACAGAACATAAAGAAATCATTACAAAGTAGTTCCAAAAATATTTAATTGTAAATCCAAACTAAAGTCTGACAAAAAAATTAATGTATATGTATAATTATGAGCATTTTAATGTAACTAATTATTATGGCATTTTTTATATAAATTTAGCTGTTTACCTGAACAAGTGACACCAGCATCCATTTCATGATCACAGTAATGTCCCCCTTGTGAGGTACAATTGTTCAGAGTCAACTCAGATCCTCTACAGTACACATCATATATCCAGATTGGTCCTGATCCTTCTCCAAAATCAGACCAGTAACTAATCTCTAAGGGCTCCCCACAGCACAGCTCTCTACACACGACTGCAGCATCGTTCATATCCCAGGCAGAACTACACACTGTTCCCCACTGATCATCATGAAGAACCTCCACTCTCCCAGAACAGCGACTTCCACCATTCACCAACCTCACATTGTCTGAGAGAGAGAGAGAGAGAGAGAGAGAGAGAGAGAGAGAGAGAGAGAGAGAGATGTGAACAGAAGTGTATGGAGACATGGTAACAGCATCATCACACTCTGGTTCTTGGTTCTCTTTGTAAACAATGACATTAAATCCACTTTGAAGTTATTTATGATTGTGTTCATCACTAAAATTACAGTTCTGTTACATTATTATCATACCTGTCTGTATAACTGTCTTCTGATCAGCTCTAATGGTGTCATCACTATTCTCAGCTTCATGTTCTACATTAAAACACAGATATGAACATTAAAGTTACAGAAACAGTGTTCAAGAGTCACAACTATTACAGTGTGACGTCATCAGAATCAGTGTCTTCAGTCCAAAAAGAACATCAAAATGTAAACAGATAAAGTTCCTCGTATTCAGAGTCGTGTTCTGTAGATTAACTCAGTGTTATTAGTTCTTCATTTATATTATTATAATAAACCTGGATGTAGTTCACAGACCTAAATGTCAGGATTCGAGTTCTTGATTCGAGTTATTGATAAATAAACATTATTATTATTATTATTATTATTATTATTATTATTATTATTATTATTATTATTATTATAATTATTATTATTATTATTATTATTATTATTATTATTATTATTATTATTACTACAGATGCTGGTGGTGTTAAATATTTATTTTAGAAATTAAACATTTTTTTCAAAGATATTCCCAACGACAAAATTTAAATTACAATTAAGATTTTATACATTATATTAAATAAAAATTAAAACCAGTTTACCTGAGCAGGTGACTCCAGCATCATGAACATGTCTACAGTTATGAATCCCCCACCCACGTGACAAACAGTTCTTCAGAGTCGACTCTGATCCTCTACAGTCCACATCATCCATCCAGATTGGTCCTGATCCTGGTACAAAGTCATTACCATATCGTGCATTTACAGGCTCCCCACAGTGCAGCTCTCTACACACCACTACTACTTCTCTCATATCCCAGAAATCATCACACACTGTTCCCCACTGTCCATCATGAAGAACCTCCACTCTCCCAGCACAGCGACTTCCACCATCCACCAACCTCACACTGTCTGAGAGAGAGAGGGGGGGGGGGGGGGGGGTGAGATAGAGAAAGTGAGTATAAATAATAAAAAAAAATCTAACTTTCCTTCTCTCACACACACACAAACACACTCTGTCACTTACTCACTCACACACACAAACACACACACACTCTCTCTCTCTCTCACACACACACACACCACACACACACACACACACACACACACACACACACACACACACACACACACTAAATCATGTCTAAACTCTAAACATTAATCTCTCTCTGATTTTATAAGTGAGGCCTCAGAACAAACCCTGAGGATGATGTGTGTACTCTCATGTACAGCTTTTTATATTCTATAAAGATAAAACACATTCACTGTTTATAAAGTTACAATCACTCCAGGAAACTTTCTTCATGTCATGATTAAAACTGGTCCCTACTGTTAAAGTGAGAAGTGTGTGATGTTTTCGTGTGAATAATCAGTGTGAACTTACCAGCTGCTGTGAGTGTGAGTGTGGATGAGAGAAGAATTAAAGTCAGACAGATTTCCATCTCCCTCCTCGCTGTACACGATGTGTTCACCTCCACTCGCCCAGAGAGACTGAGAGAAGCGTATCCCCTCATTCAGCCCCCTACAGAGAGACAGACAGAGAGACAGACAGAAGGAGAGAGACGGCCGCCAATCACACGCACTGTTACCTTATTAGAAAGACGAGAGGAAATCATCACACAGCCTCAATAACAAATCAGATGAGGCATCTTTCACTTTCTCCATATATATCAAAATAACGTCAGAGCTGATGAACAGAGCTCCACCTCCTGTCTCTGTAGTGTGTGACTGATGAACAGAGCTCCACCTCCTGTCTCTGAGGTGTGTGACTGATGAACAGAGCTCCAACTCCTGTCTCTGTGGTGTGTGACTGATGAACAGAGCTCCACCTCCTGTCTCTGTGGTGTGTGACTGATGAACTGAGCTCCGCCTCCTGTCTCTGAGGTGTGTGACTGATGAACAGAGCTCCACCTCCTGTCTCTGATGAGAGTCGACCACATCACACACTGATGTCAGAGAGAGGAAACACTCGGCTGTCGTACAGCATTAATTCCTGACAGCTGCACAGAGCAGATACACACACTGATATACACACTGTAACTACATCAGTTACACATCCCTTCTACACACACACACACACACACACACACACACACACACACACACACACACACACTTACTTCTGTTTAGTGAAATGTGTTTGCTCTCTTAACTGAACTGCAGAGGGCGCTGTTAGGAAACTGCTGTATTATTATTATTATTATTATTATTATTATTATTATTATTATTATTATTATTATTATTATTATTATTACTAAAAGATAAAAGATAAAAAAGATAAAGAAAAAATAAACAAATATATACAAAAGCACACAAATCTAACCCATAATATATAAACCCATAAATAAAAACACAAACACAACTCCTGAATAGTGTTTATGTCTGGAGTTACCATGTGTGTCATTTCAGTATTAAGTCCTCATTATGAGCTTAACTCTGAATATGAGACTTTATTATTAAAATGAGGAAAATGTTTTCATGATGTGAACTGAAGTGAATTTATGTGTGTGTTCCTGAGAACAGAACAGAACAGAATACAATAGAACAGAATCTTTATTGTCTTTCTATAAAAACAGTGACATTTGTCAGTAAAATTCCCAGTAAAAAATAAAGTCCTAAAATCCACAAAATTCTAAATAAAATGTGGAGCATCAGTGCAGTAGAAGCTTGTGTGATATAAATTTTTCTAATGCACAAGTCTAGTGCGGTACAACAGTAAGTAATAACAGCAGCACGGTGACGTCTGATGGTGGTGGATGTAACAGCTTGTATGTAACAGAGGTGTGCGTTAGAGTAGCAGATGTTGTAGAACAATGAGTGTGAGTCAGTGTGACATTAGTGCACCAGTCATTGTGAATGTGAACACACAGAGCGCCGCATCTGTTCTTACCGGAGTCCCTTGTTCGGTCGGTGCGGTCATCTGACTGACTGCTAACTCAATAGCCGCGTCGGGGTGAATTATAAAAAGAAGCTGAATAAAAGATTTTGTCCTGAAGTGACCGTACATTAGCAGTAAGATGCTCGGCACAGAGGGTTTGTGCTCCTTAGCCTGGCCTGTATCCTAGTACATCATCCTCACTCTTGTTTCCTCTCCATACACCACCTTCACCGCCTGCCTGCCGGCGTGCTGATCCACAGAGCTGTCGGTGCTCTGATTAGCTCTGCAGGAATCATATCAGTGTTGGGAAGTGACTTTCTCACAC
Source organism: Tachysurus fulvidraco (assembly GCF_022655615.1). Lineage (NCBI taxonomy): Eukaryota > Metazoa > Chordata > Actinopteri > Siluriformes > Bagridae > Tachysurus > Tachysurus fulvidraco. The sequence continues at coordinate 21,275,309 of NC_062536.1, forward strand.
ATTGTTCATTTTTATTGCTTTATGCAAATGTACGGTATAAGAATAAAAAGTATTTTTAAAAAAGCAAAAAAAAAAAATAGAATAATAATAAAAAGTATAAACTATATAAGAAAACTGTGTAAAAAAACCTATATAAAAATATAAAATATAGATGGAGAAATAATGTATATACATATTCATAAATATACATATACATAAATGTGTATGGTTTTTAAAGATTGTCCTTAAAGTGAACTTTAAACTTCATAGCTTCATACCGCCACCTACTGTGATGGAGTGTGAAGAGAATTAATTCTACATTTCTCCTCATCTCTATATCCTATATTTTAATCCACTGATCTTAATAAATCTCATGATTCCATTCATTTGTTTTCAGCTTGTCGCTCTGTAAACACCTTAATGTTTACAGTTTAGTTTTACAATTTACAGGAACCGTAACTATCCAAAACCATCGGGGAACTTAAGTTTCTTCCTCTTATCATCTCAGGCAGTTTTTCCTCACCACCGTCACCTCAGGCTTGATCATTAGGGATAGATGTGTAGTGATAAATAAACTTTAACTATAAGCTGATGAGCTGCAAATCCAGTACTTCCTGTAGGTGTTTTTACCCAGCATGCAAAATCTGTAGTGGTGGAATGGGCAAATAAAACCTTTAAGGTCTGATGGGCAGGAAGGCAGTGAAGGCCAGAGTCCCATAGAATGATCCGGAGTAATGCTTGGCACTGGACTCTAACTTCAGAAGCAGAGAGGATGGTGTTGCTTCAGCACAACTTCTTGCACAAGTAATTAGTATTAAACATGAGATCAAATCTGATTGGTTCATTCTGAACTTTTTTATTTTCTAAATCCTTTCTGTTTTTCAGTTAAATCTTATTTTTGCAATTGCATGGAACACTTTCTGAAAACTTTTTTCCCTTATTTATTTATTTATTTATTTATTTATTTATTTATTTATTTATTTGTTTGTTTGTTTGTTTGTTTGTTTGTTTGTTTGTTTATACAAGATTGTGGGGTTCTTTAGATCTTTAGATCTTTTGTTTTTGATATATATATATATATATATATATATATACGTATATATATATATATATACGTATATATATATATATACGTATATATATATATATATACGTATATATATATATATATATATATATATATATATATATATATATATATATATATATATATATATATATATATACGTATACATATATATATAAAACTTCTAATATTCTCAATATTGCGATATTGTAAGTTGTAAAATCTGTTTTATTACTATTATTATTATTATTATTATTGTTGTTGTTGTTGTTGTTATTAATAACAACAACAACAACAACAATAATAATAAAAACTTTTCATTGGATGTGTTTTATTGCCATCTTGTGGAATCACCCATTTTTCAGATATTAAATACAAAACCGAATCGAATTTTCAAAAAAAATAAAAAATCCAAACTGTACTGTCAGAACACAGACAGACTCATTACACTGTCAATATCAACCATCTAATCTGTGCTCAAAATCAAACGATGCTTTCAGATCAGAGACACAGACAGAAATATATAAACATTACAGAGCATTTATGAGACATTACATCAAAAAATGGAAAACAGTATAAACCTTTAAACAATGGACATTGTCTCCAAACAGCTTTACAATCATATAAAAATATAGAATTAAAATGACAAAGTTTAAAATATAATTAATATTTATCCCTGATGAGCAAGCCGTAGGTGACGGTGGTGAGACAAAACTCCCTGAGATGATATGAGTTTTGATGTGAACCTCATCCTCATATAGTGACACTTTACAGTAAATAATGTCAATGTAAATAATGTCATTTCTACAAAAAGAAAAGTTCGTAGGAATGTTCGTAAAAGTTCGTAACATCTACAACTGAACACAAAATAAACACACAGAGATTATAGTATAAATATGTTAATTAATACACAATAGTAATAAATATTATTGAGCTGTAATAACAGTTATCTATAATGTAGTTAATCATGAAATCACTACTGGAGGGAGCAATTGTCAGTCAAAGGGAGGGTGTCCCACCTAGGATGGAGAGACATCATTGGCTTCTCAGCCGTCTATCTCTGCACTATCTCTGCATTTAAAGGTAAGTAAACAAACCGAACTAGCGCCACCAAGTTCAGGTGGCTATCAACTTGATTAAATTATTATGACGGCTATAAATCATATTATGCTTTGTGTGTGGGCTTAATAATATCCTGAGAGTCTAAGCTTTCAAACAGTATATAATTTAACCGTGTATTTAGAGGATTTAATGCTTAAAAGTTACAATGAAGTTACAATGAATTTGATGCATTTTCGCCTCCTAGCGGTGGTGGCTCGGTACCGAGACGTAGGCCTCTAACAGGTTAACCGTGTATTTAGAGGATTTAATGCTTAAAAGTTACAACGAATTTGATGCAGCCTCATCTCCTAGCGGTGGTGTGCCGTAGCCGGCACGGTTAACAGAAAATAATGTTGACACTTTGCAGTAAATAATGTCAATGTAAATAATGTCATTTCTACAAAAAGAAAAGTTTGTAGGTCGCTCAAAATAAATTCCAACCCACAAGAAAAACGCCGGAGCACAAAAACTGGAACAAAAAGCAGGCAGCAACGAGCAACAACTTATCATTTAACACATTCCCTGATGTATCGTCTCGTCCAGTTGGAGGTTTGTTTCGTGTCTTTACCACAGGAATATATCACACAGTATCATCATTACTGAAGCTCCAACAGCAGCACCAATCAGCACAGAGGAAACAACTGAACACAAAATAAACACACAGAGATTATAGTATAAATATGTTTATTAATACACAATAGTAATAAATATTATTGAGCTGTAATAACAGTTATCTATAATGTAGTTAAATTAAATATAAGTTGTGTATGTTGTAGATATTAGAGAATATAGAGGCACAGAGAATCTGCCACAATCTACATTTGCAGTATTTTGTGTAGTAACTCATAAAAAAGAGAACAATGTTCATCATGACCTGCACACGACCTGGTGTAATACTTTCTCTTCTGTTTTGTGGTGACTTGAGAAACATTTATAGAACAAAGCAAATTATGTAGAATTTTGAAGAGAAGCATGTTTTCAAGTGATCAGACATTTAGATGGATTCATCTGAGCTTCTCTGTAAAAGTCTCTTTATCAGAAAAACGTCTTTAGCATTTGTTCTGTACAATTACTTTAACCTTCATATTGTCCCTGGGTCTGTTTGACCTGGCCGGAAGAATTTAATGTGTCATAACTTGGGTTTTCTTCCACATATTTGCCTGAAATTTAGCAGGATTGTTCCAAATTATGAACTTTGCAAGCAAAATTAATTTTGTCTATTTTCCTTGAACTATGTATTCAGAACAATATAAACTACGCATTTTTGTTCCGCTTGGGTCATTTTGACCCGGCCACATTTACACACACACACACACACACACACACACACACAAGCACTGGGCATAGCAATTCATTAGGCCTTGCAGAAAAAACAAAAGCTACTCATTTGTAAATACTTCACACTTGTTATATGCATTTGTACAGCTGGGGACAATATCTTCTCCTCTCTTCCTCCTCTACCAACAATCTTTACACACACACACACACACACACACACACACACACACACACACACACACACACACACACACACACACACACACGTTGAGTTTTCATATTCAAATCATATTTGTTTCCTCTTTTATTTATGAATTTAGTTGCATCAGTCAGCTTTGGCCTGGAGATATGCTGAGTAATGTTTGACATTTATCAGTCAGCGGTTATCCAAAATAATATTTAATAATTTCTGCTTATTTTACTCAAAACATGGCAAAATTTCATAAGGTTTATCATTCATAAATTAAGTATAATAAAAAACAGAGCAGAGGTAAACAAAGTTTTATTCACATTTTATTCATGTTTTTGAGTGTGTGTTTGTGTGTGTGTGTGTGTGTGTGTGTGTGTGTGTGTGTGTGTGTGTGTGTGTGTGTGTGTGTGTGTGTGTGTGTGTGAGTGTGTGTGTGTGTGTGTGTGTGTGAGTGTGTGTGTGTGTACGTGTGTGTGTGTGTGTGTGTGTGTGTGTGTGTGTGTGTGTGTGAGTGAGTGAGTGTGTGTGTGTGAGTGTGTGAGTGTGTGTGTGTGTCTGTGTGTGTGAGTGAGTGTGTTTGTGTGTGTGTGTGTGTGTGTGTGTGTGTGTGTGTGTGTGTGTGTGTGTGTGTGTGTGTGTAGCCTGTTGTTGGTTGATCAGATGACATCAGGTGGGCAAAATAGATTAAATTAAAAATGGTCAAAATGGTTTCAAAACAATCTCCTGCCATTGAAAAATACCAGTCTGAAATTGTGCATCAACTTTTGTGCCTCTATAGTGATAATAATTCAAAATTACTGTATGTTTGTTTTTTTACTAAAAAATGAGGCATTTTTGTAAATAAATAAGGTTTATTATACCGAATATATATTTGTAAAATATATGTTAATATGTTGGAAACAAGTTAGACTAAGAAAATAAAAAGGCTATCATATATACTTCATTTTTTATAAGCAGTCAAAACAGACAAGGTCAATTTGACTCAGCGCTCCTAATTTGTATAGGAGGACAATACAAGGGTTAAACATTTCCTGGAAACTTCCTGATTCATTACATCATTACAGTAAAATGATGGCAAAAAAATGTGTTGTTGGTTAGAAAAATATTTATACCTACAGTAGATAATCTAAATAATCTAAACACCTTTCATAAGTATTTAATAAATAATTTCTACATTAAAAAATTAAATTTGTAGAAACTCCAGTACAATTAGTGTATTTTTATAAGGACATTAACAGGTAAGTTTTACTATGTATGTTGGAGAATCTGCTGTATTTCTCCTGGAAATCTACACAAACTATTTTATGTAACATTTCTAATATTTTTCATTTTTTGTATTTACTCTAAATTATAATGTTCAGCAGATTAGTTTACAGAAACATCCTTTAAATATCATTATATTATTTAAAGCATTACAATTATTACTAAATTGTATGTAAAGTTAACCATACATGTATACAGTTGTATGAAATTTTGCACTTGACAAAATAGCATTTAAAATTTTTGAGGTATAAAGAGTTGTCTATAAATAAATAAATAAATAAATAAATAAATAAATAAATAAATAAGTAATGATTATATGTGTTTTTTTCCTACCACTCTGTCAGGTTTAAAACCACAAGCTGTATTTCCTTTATTTCATAGTTTCCTGAATTGTGTAACAAAAAGTGAATATTTCAGTTACATGGTGAAAAATGTAGCTTACTTAGTTGTGTAATGAAAATTCAGGGGTTTTAATGCACCAAAAAATGCATTGGTGACTTCAGCACTTAACACAATTAACACTTAACACATAACACAATTAAGTTCTACTGTTGTTTTTTATGATTTAATTTCACCAAAAGTTGAAGTGAATTCTTATCATAATCCATCCTTTTTTCTGACCACTTGGAAGATGTTTCTCCACAAAGCTTCCAGGGTTTCTGGACCCAGGGTTAGTAGTTTCAGCTCCTTTGCCCTTTTCTTTGCTTGACACAGGCCAATAATTTGCCCCTTCTGAAACAGAGTAATGTCTTTCCCATGACCACAGGATCTGACTTCCCACTTGGTGGTTTAAGAAATGAGAAGCTGCTCACGGCTTCAGTTCGTATTAAATAACCTGTTAGCAGCTGAAACATATTAATCACTGCAGTAATAATTCAGTGGAAAGCTCTTACCTGTTTCATTCTTTTAATTCATTCATTCATGTTTCATTAATTAATTTATATTTAAAATTAAGGTGGTGATTTTTTTGCCAGGCTGTATATAAATAAATCTAATTCATGTTTATAAATCTGAATTTAAATATCTGGTGTTTATAGTCACTCAGTCTTTAACTGTCACTCCCACTTTACACAATGGTTGTGTGTGTGAGTGAGTTTGTGTGTGAGTGAGTGTGTGTGTGTGTGTGTGTGTGTGTGTGTGTGTGTGTGTGTGTGTGTGTGTGTGTGTGTGTATACACACACTGCTGCAGTACTCACCTTGAACTCTTACTGATGCTGATGGTCTATAAGTGTTTTTTAAACTTTCCGTAGCCTCTAATAACGTTGAATCTAATCTAATCTAAAGTAATATATTCCTCTGTCACTCTCACTGGTGTTGTAGAAGATGGTGGTGCAGTTCTTCATGAGGAGATCTCCTATAATTTCACCTTCAATCTTGTTCTCTGTAGCTACTTTAGAGTTAAAGACTTTGTTACTGACATCAGTGCCATATTTTAACCAGATTCCTGTAGGATCTCCCTGGAGGTCTACGTCATATTGTTCTGTAATCTGAAAACTGCAGGGTATGAGAACACAGAGTCCTCTCAGAGCTTCTACACTCTCTGGTAGACTGATGGAGAATTCTCTACACAAAACAGCTGCAAACACACAATAACACACACACACACACACACACACAGATGCACACACACACACACACACACACACACACAATAACACACACACACACACACACACACACAATAACAAACACACAATAACACACACACACACACACGCACACAATAACACACACACACACACACACACACACACGCACACAATAACACACACACACGCACACAATAACACACACACAATAACAAACACACAATAACACACACACACACACAATAACACACACGTGCCCACACACAATAACAAACTATCAGTAACAAAACACCAGGAAGCAGTTTGGGGTTCGGTGCCTTGCTCAAGGGCATCTCAGTCGTGGTATTGCTTTAATTAGAATTAGAATGTGTGCTCCTTTTAAATGTGAGCCTTCATTTCATTGTACAATGACAATAAATTATTCTATGCTATTGATGAGATAAACTGGTTTTAGGAGTGATATTACACTTAAACAAATCTCCCAAAATATTCATTATTAGACAGTTTTAAAACAAAGTCCTTAATAAATGTATAATTTACATTTATTGGGCTTATTCAAGTTTAATTATTTAAGTTGTGTTATATTTGGTAACATAATTAACCATAACTTAAATACTAAAAAATAATAAATAAATATTTTTGATGAACATTTTGGTTGATTTTGGTTGATTTAGTTGGTTATTCATGCAGTCACCAGCGTATGGTGGCGTGAGCAGGCAGAGGATTGATTTCAGCTAGTAATGACATGTCTCGAGACTAAGAACCAGTAAGAGCTGTGACTGCATTACAGAATGACACCAAACTGATTCAGTTTAACACATTTATTATTAGGTCACACATTAATTACTGAAACAAACAAAAAACAGAAAACAAACAATGCTGATTTTATCTCTGGGTTCAGGAAAGTTCACCTGGAGAACATACACAAATAAATTTAATGATGTAGTGCAATAATACACAATAATCCTTATCCAGAGTACCATAATATCCATGTTATACCCAAAGGGACGATAGCAAAGAGAAAAAACTTAGTATTGGAAAGAACTAATGGAAAAAAATGATGCTGCAACTGGACGTGTCTTGTGTGCATTACTACATCACTCCATCTGAGGGATGTTCTACAATAAAAGCATGTTTAACTTGCATCCATTTAAATTGCACAAAGCAAGCAGGAGGTTTTTTAACAGAGTAAATACAATCATAACACATACACAAAGTCTAAACAATGTGTTAAACACTAAACACATACATGACATGAAACACTAACACGGACCACAGCACACAGAGTCTCCAGCTCATCACCTCCTCTGAGACATACAGGATGATGGAGGCTACACAAATCTCCCCTCAGCTGATCACATAATGCCCCATTTGTATTAAAATACATATAAACTCTCATTCTCTCATCCTTTGAGAGTGTAGCAAGAACTTCTTATATTTATTCAACATTAGATCAAATTGGAATTTAATCTAACACACACACACACACACACACACACACACACACACACACACACACACACACACAGTGTATCAGTACACACACACACACACACACACACACACACACACACACACACACACACACACACACACAGACAAATAGTTAGGTATGATTGTAATCAGGACAATGTCAATTATGTGTAAAGTGCAGACAGGGACTCCATCAAGACTCACTATGACATCATAACTAAAAGACTAGAGCCAGAAGGTGACACAGACATGAGGACTTCCTGGGATGTAAAGTGTCTCACCACTCCACGGTCTGTAATCCTGAGTGACTTGTGAGGGTGGTAAGGAGACAACATCCAGACATCCCAGTTCACCAAACACTCTATGAGCCACCTATTGGCTGCCGCTCTGGGTGTATTTAAGGCGTAGTGTATGTCACCTGGGTACCTCTCATACAATCATTGTGTGTGGGTGTGTGTGCGCAGCTCGCGGGAGGTATGTATCTAGCTGTTTGGCTAACGTTACTGCTAGCGTCTGTGCACTATTTAAGTGTGTATTTGTTTATAGCCAGGTTATGGTCCCGATTGGTACGACATTGCTGTTGGGTACAGGCTGTCCTTCACTCCAGGTTGTGTGTGCTCTAGATCGCCTGCACATTCACAGTTTATTGATCACGGATAAAGCTGTGAGTAACTGAACCCGTGTGTTTGGTGCTCTACTTCAGGGTATGTATATCTAGTCCTTTGAGCATTATTGGGGTGGTGTCTTTGACTGATTTTATTAGCTTTTTTTTATTTTAGTGCATCTGCTTGTGAGCATTTCGTTGCTGTGGACTGCAGGGTGAACGCTCCTTAGACAGCGTTAAGACTGCACTGTTTGTTCTGCTGCTATTTTTACGACTGTGAGCGTTTATATTTGATTACTTTCTGGCTTTGTTTTTGTTTTTCACGCTCATGCTGGTGGTTTAGGTGAAGTGTGGTTAGTCCGAGTCGTCATTTAAGCGAGAGGTGCCATTAACGTAGCCTGCTTAACTTCACCGGTTGTTACATTGCCACCAGCAGCGTGTTTGTTTTGTTTAATGTTGATTTGAGTTCCCTTTCGAGGGAACTCGACGCTGCGTCAGTGCTGACGCTATGGGAATGCTTCTTTGAGGAAGTTGTGTCTGAAGCTCTGTGTGCACACACGCCATTTAATGGCTCGGAAAGGACACGTGACGGAGTTAATTACTCGCCAGTAAGTCCATATAAGGGCATCTACGTCACGCTGCTCCAGCTTTCTTTGTCTTCAGGAAGCGCTCTGTGTATGTGTGTCGTTTGTCTGTCCGTCAAGTGCAGGGAAAGAAAAAAAATAGGGAAAGTCTAGGCAAAATGTTGCAATCTAAGCACTTTAAGAGATGCGTGCATCCTTGCCCCCGCTTTATCACGGCGGACGACGCGCATTCTCTTTGTGTGGTGTGTTTGGGAGAGGAGCATGCCCGGTCGGCTCTCGAGGGAGCCGGCTGCGTGCATTGTGAGGGATTCCCTCTCCGCACGCTCCGATCCCGCCTGGCTGTGTTTTCAGCTTCGGCTGCGCCTCGTGGTTCGGGTCCTGCGTCTGCCAAGGCAGCACGGCGGCTTCAATCATGGGGTTCCCAGGTTGAGTTAGCGGAGGCGGAGCAAGAGACGGGTGTTCCCCTTTCTCTTGCCCTCTCCCCTGACTCCGATCGCTCGGTTTCGCGTTCGGGAGCTCGCGCTGCGATTTCTCCCAACCCGGAAGAGAGCATGCTGCTTTCCGCATCCGGCTCTGAGGAGCTCGATGTCGAAGGGGAGGGGCTTTCCACCTCAGAACGGCCGACGCAATCAGTCGCGTTCGAGGAGCTCCTCGAGGTAATAACTCGGGCTGTTGAGAAGCTGAATTTAGATTGGCCTGAGGAGGTAGTTGGTGTCGCCCATTCTAAGCTGGACGACCGCTTTCTCACTTCAGGCCGTCAGCCACCTGCACGCAGCCGTCTGCCATTTCTTCCAGACCTCCATACTGAGGTGTCGAGGTCTTGGAAAAATCCCTTTTCGGCGCGTGTATTTTCTCCAGCCATGTCAGACTATTCAGCCATTAATGGGCTTGAAGACCATGGGTATAGGACGATGCCGAGGGTTGAAGAGACGCTAGCCAGTTATCTCTCCCCTGCATCGCCCGCATGGAGAAAACCTGCCCTTCCATCCAAGCCATGTAGGACCACTTTGGCCATTGTGGGTAAGGCCTATGAGGCAGCGGGTCAAGCGGGTGCAGCGCTGCACACCATGGCGGTCTTGCAGGCCTACCAGGCTGATCTGCTAGCAGAGCTGGATGGCGGCGAAGGGCTGGGACCTCAGGTGGTGTCCGAGCTCCGCCGCGCCACTGATCTCGCGCTCCGTGCCACGAAGCAGACGGCCCGCTCTATAGGCCGTACTATGGCTGCGCTGGTTGCCGCGGAGAGGCACTTGTGGCTTAATTTGACAGGCATAAGGGAGAAGGATAAGTCCTTTCTCCTGGACGCCCCAGTTTCACCTCAGGGCTTGTTCGGCGACGCAGTTAGTACTGTCGTCGACAGGCATCAGGAGGTGAAACGCCAGTCAGCGGCGTTCAAGGAGTTTCTCCCTCGCCGCGGGGAGCAGCCTGGGCCATCATCTAGCCGCCCCCCCCTTCTAGCTCACTCAGGGCAGTGAGAAGAGCTAGTGTGGCGGCCCGAACCTTAGGTCTGTCCTCTCAGCCAAGCGGGCCATGAAGGAGTCCTGATGCCCGAGGGCAGGGGCTCCTGGGAGCGCCCTATTCAGAGACGCTCCCCCTACTGCCAGCCCCGCCGCCTTTGTCGTTTCGGGGGGCAGTGGGGCCTGTGTCGGCTCCCCTTTCTTGTGCAGATCTTCCCGGGTTCGCGCCTGCCGGTGCGCTGTTTCAGGGCGCCCGGGAGGTCTGCACAAGTTTGACGCCACTGTCAGGCAGCCTGGCAGCGTGGAAACTTCTGCCAGGGGTGTCTCAGTGGGTCCTGAATACTGTGGAAAGAGGGTACAGGATCCAGTTTTCCTCACGTCCTCCGTGTTTCCAGGGTGTGTTGCCCACAAATGTGGGCGGGCACCAGGCGGCGTTCCTCCGGGAGGAACTCCTCTCACTTCTGGAGAAAGGGGCCATAGAGCATGTTCCCCTCCCAGAGCGGGACTCCGGCTTTTACAGCCGATATTTTGTTGTTCCCAAGAAGGACGGGGGGCTGCGTCCAATTCTGGACCTGCGGGCTCTGAACTGTACTCTGAAGACTTACAAGTTCAAGATGCTCACGCTCAAGATGATCGTGTCCCAGATCAGATCCGAGGACTGGTTTGTCACGATCGACCTCAAGGATGCTTATTTCCACATAAGCATTCTGCCGGAGCACAGGAAGTTCCTCAGGTTCGCTTTCGGGGGCGAAGCGTACCAGTATCGTGTCCTTCCTTTTGGCCTAGCCCTTTCACCACGCACGTTCACGAAGTGCATAGATGCTGCCCTGGCACCATTGCGTCTCCAGGGCATCCGTGTACTGAACTACCTGGACGACTGGCTCATTCTTGCCCAGTCGGAGGCTATGGCAGCCAGGCATCGAGATGCTGTGCTTGCCCACATGAGGTCCTTAGGACTCAGGCTGAACCCAGGAAAGTGTGTGCTTTCTCCTTCTCAGAGAACCACCTTTCTGGGGGTGGTTTGGGACTCCACCACGATGCGGGCACATCTGTCTCCCACCCGGGTGGCCTCCATCTTGTCGGCGGTGAAAGCTATTCGGCTAGGCCGCAGCCTCTCTGTTGCCGAGGCACAGAGGGTGCTCGGACTCATGTCAGCAGCAGCCAACGTTATTCCTTTGGGTCTGCTTCACATGAGGCCATTCCAGCTCTGGCTCAAGGGGGCGGGCTTTCATCCTCGCAGGCATCCCCTCAGGGTTATACGGGTTACGCGCCGTGGGCTTCGTACCCTCCTTATGTGGAAAAGACCCCGGTTTTTGGCCTTGGGTCCCATTCTAGGGGCGTGTCACCGTCGCAGGACTCTTTCGACGGACGCCTCGCTTTCGGGCTGGGGCGCAGCCTTAGATGGCCGCCCGGCCCAGGGTCTATGGGAGAGCCCCTGTCTCTCATGGCACATAAATTGCCTGGAGATGAGGGCTGTGTTCCTAGCGTTGCAACACTTTCTCCCGCACCTGGAGGGCTGTCATGTCCTAGTGCGAACAGACAGCACCGCGGTGGTGTCCTATATCAACCATCAGGGCGGTCTGCGTTCACGCCCCCTGTTCAGGTTGGCGTGGCAGATTCTGCTCTGCGCAGAGACCAGGTTTCTTTCGCTAAGAGCGGTTTTTATCCCAGGGCGTGTAAATCGGGAGGCAGACTTCCTGTCGAGGCAGGTGCTAAGGCCCGGGGAGTGGCGTCTTCACCCTCACGTGGTGAAGCGAATCTGGCAGATTTTCGGCCGGGCGGAAGTGGATTTGTTCGCCTCAGAGGAGTCGACCCACTGTCCGCTGTGGTTCTCCCTCTCTCACCCGGCCCCGTTGGGCCTGGATGCCCTGGTATGGACGTGGCCGAGGCTCCGTCTGTACGCCTTTCCCCCGGTAGCTCTGCTCCCGCAAGTCCTAGCCAGAGTGCGCCACGACCGGGTCAACCTTCTCCTAGTTGCCCCCCGTTGGCCCTCTCGGGTTTGGTTCACGGACCTAGTCTCGCTCCTTTACGGCACTCCATGGGAGGTTCCCGTCAGGAGGGATCTCCTCTCTCAGGCGCAGGGGGCAATTCATCACCCCCGCCCCGAGATGTGGAAGCTTTGGGTCTGGCCCCTGAGGGGGACCAGCTCCTAGATGCAGGCCTCTCAACTGAGGTGACAGAGACTCTGCTGAATGCTAGGGCTCCCTCCACTAGGAAACTGTATGCTCTGAAGTGGAGGCTTTTCCGCCTCTGGTGTGACGAGCGCTCTCAGGATCCAGTTCACTGCCCGGTTGGTACAGTGCTGGAGTTCCTGCAGTCTTGCTTTTCTCGGGGCCTGTCCCCTTCTACTCTAAAGGTGTACGTGGCCGCAGTTGCAGCGAACCACGAACCTGTCCTTGGGGCCTCCTTGGGTAGGCACCCTTTGGTCTCTCGCTTTCTGCGTGGTGTCAGGCGGCTGAGGCCTTCCTCTAGGCCACGCCTTCCTTCCTGGGACCTCTCCGTGGTCCTGGAGGGGCTGTTGGAAGCCCCCTTTGAGCCCTTGGAGTCAGCCTCCGAGAAGTTTCTGACCCTGAAGTCTGCCCTGCTTCTTGCCTTGGCCTCTCTCAGGAGAGTCGGGGATTTGCAGGCTTTGTCGATCGCCCCCGCCTGCCTAGAGTTTGCCCCCGGTATGTCCAAGGCTATCCTGCACCCCAGGCCAGGATATGTCCCTAAGGTGCCCAGGATGGCGGGATGTCCAATCATCCTGCAAGCCTACTGTCCCCCGCCCCATGAGTCGGCGGAGCAGGAGAGGCTGCACTTGCTTTGCCCGGTAAGGGCCCTGAGGACTTACGTCCACCGCTCTAGCTCGTGGCGTAACTCCTCTGCCCTTTTTGTCTGTTTTGGGGGCCGGAATAGGGGTAATCCAGTTTCAAACAGCGCCTGGCGCACTGGGTGGTGGAGGCCATTACTCAGGCCTATGAGGTGCGCGGTCATGCCTCACCTCTTGGCATCAGGGCCCACTCCACTAGGGGTATCGCCTCATCCAGTGCCTTGGCCAGGGGTGTCCCCATTGAAGATATTTGTGCTGCGGCAGGATGGTCCTCTCCGCACACCTTTATCAGATTCTATGACCTGGACTTGAACCCCACTCCAGGGTCCCAGGTACTGCGGGGCCTATGATGTGCTGTTCCCAGTCTGCTCGTGCTCTCTCACGGCCTCTGGCGCAGTCATCGACTGGTGCGTGGCGGCGTGGGTATTGGCATTCCCATAGCGTCAGCACTGACGCAGCGTCGAGTTCCCTCGAAAGGGAACTACACCAGGTTACGTATGTAACCCGGTTCCCTGAGAGGGGAACGAGACGCTGCGTTGCTGGCCACGCCCCAGGCATCCGTTCGCGCTTCCTTCAGACAAAGAGAGCTGGAGCAGCGTGACGTAGATGCCCTTATATGGACTTACTGGCGAGTAATTAACTCCGTCACGTGTCCTTTCCGAGCCATTAAATGGCGTGTGTGCACACAGAGCTTCAGACACAACTTCCTCAAAGAAGCATTCCCATAGCGTCAGCACTGACGCAGCGTCTCGTTCCCCTCTCAGGGAACCGGGTTACATACGTAACCTGGTGTAGTTTTCTTTGCTGAAAGCTCCTTTCAGCTTTAAGTTCATCCTTTTTGTTAACTTGTTTTTTTGTATTTCATGTGCTTTAATTCGAAGACTGTTGTCTTCACTTGTATTGTTTGCTTTATTTCTTCTCTTGGTTTTGTTCTTCTCTTTTTTTAACCTCTTGCAGCTCCATGGCATGTCTAGGTTTATGAGCTTTTGGCACGAACCTAGTATTTACATCCTTCTGTCTGACCCTTGTGGCCAGTAAATTGTCCATTGTTTTTCCCCTTCATGGTGTGAACTTATTCTAATGCAAGTTGTTGGGTTGAATGTGAGTTGAACTAATTGTTTTTTTTTTTATTCTTTCTTTTTTATTTATTTCAGGAGCTGAAGGCCCCAGTGAGGGAAGCTAGCTGTCTTGGCCCTGTGGTGGTGGTGGTGTCTCTCTCACATTGTGTTTTTGCCACTGATATCTGTCTTCCTCACTTAGAGTGGGTGTGGTGTGAGCGTGAGTGCTTGTGAGTGGTGTGTCTTACGGTACTCACTGTTCAGCTAGCTGCCCTACTGGTAAGCCTCAGCTGGAACGTTTTTTTTTTGTTTTTCTTCACTTCATTTCTTTGTTTGGTCTACAGTTTTCTATATTTTAACTAATTATTGTGCAATAAAAGTATTTTGTATTTATATCCACGTCTCCTGTGTTCAGTGGAAACGAACCTGTGTGCTATATTTTGGGTATAAATTTCCCCGTTTACAGAAACGGGTTGGCATATTCTGCTCTAATTTTTAGTTATATATCAGTGTCAATTCTTGCCCTCCACCGCACCGCCACATAAACAAATGTGTTTTTATCCTGGACTTAAACACTGAGACTGTGTCTGAGTCCCAAACACTAATTGGATGTCTGTTCCATAACTGTGGGGCTCTGTGAGAAAAAGCTCTGCCTCCTGCTGGAGACTTTTGTACGTGTGGTACTACCATATAGCCTGCACCCTTTGATCGAAGTAGGTGTGACGTATCCTAAAAAAATCAAAAGATCTCTCAGTACTGTGGCGTGTGACCATTAAGTGCTTTATATGTTAATAATAGTATATTATAATCAAAGTGAAACCTATCTAGCAGCACTAAGATATATATATATATATATATATATATATATATATATATATATATATATATATATATATATATATATGTATATATATTTTTAGTAGCTATGAAAAAAGCCATGGCTTTCCTTCCATGCTAATCGAAATACTGATAATTTAGTTTGAGGTCATTTACGTTCTAATTTGTTTTACAATTTTGTGTGTTGTCATTATACCAAGGTGCAAATTTTCTCTCTCTAATTACTTTCCTTTTAAGTGGAGCTACAATACTTGTAATACAAACTGGTTTGGTTTGACCCATGTTTCTGTTAAACACACAGCACGAAACTTCTGATCTGTAATCATTTCATTATCCATAAGAGCTTTAGATACAAGAGATCTTATATTTAACAGTCCTAGCTTCAGATTGAAGGTGCCTCTCTCTCTCTCTCTCTCTCTCTCTCTTTGTCTCTCTCTTTCTCTCTCTCTCTCTCTCGCTCTCTTACAACTTAACCTGGTCACTCAACACCAGCTCCATCACCAAGTTAGCACAGCAGCATCTCTACTTCTTACTAAGAATGAGGAAAGCCCATCTCCCTCCCCCCATCCTGACCACATTCTACAGAGGGACCTTTTAGATCATCCTGAGCAGCTGCATCACTGGTGTGAGAACTGCACCATCTCGTATCACAAGACCCTGCAGAGGACAGTGAGGACAGCTGAGAAGATCATTCACTATGATCTAATTTTATCCTAATAAAGTTACTAAAACAAATTTTCTGAGTGTTTATAGTTTTTTGTTTAGCTCGAGGAACAATTCAAACACAGTAAGTGACGTCCCGAAGACAGGAAGTGACACCAAGTGTCAAACATCACATCAATATCATGCAGTAATGCATGCAGTAACGCAGACCCATGAATGAACAAATCTTCTTCCACCAGCCCTCCATCAAATCTTTGGCATCAACATAGACATTACAGCATTGAAGTACCATTACTCACCCCATAATAACACAACAGTGGACAAAACAAACAAACACACAAATGATTATAAATATCTGTATTACAAACACAACATTATCAGAAACAAGAGAAATTTACTGAAGAATCTTTTGAAAGCTGCGGCATAAGAGATAAACCAAGGTGAATATATTCTGAGCCAAGTATACGGAGCTCTACTCGTATATGAATTTATTTATTAATAATTTTAAGTAATATTACATAATGTTTGCTATATTATAGAATTTTTAGTATTTAATTTCCAATTAAATGTTTAAATTAATAAACACACATTTACTCCAGGCTTCAGGATTAGAAAGATTAATCATTTTAAATGATTATTTTACTTTTATTAAGAGCATTACAATTTTGTATCCACAAAGAATTTTCCAGTAAAGAATTTTCAAACTGAGATTTCAGTTTAGTGAAATATTTTCTCTCACATGACCTGCTGGGGGCGCTGTTAGGATGCTGCTGTATTATTATTATTATTATTATTATTATTATTATTATTATTATTATTATTATTATTATAGATACAACTTCTAATATTACAAAGTTACAGATATGAGTGATTATAGAAGTGAATTTGAATTTTTAATTTCCAATTAAATGTTTACATTTATAAAGCCACATTTACTCTGGACTTCAGGATTATAAATTTAATAATTTTAAATGATTATTTAATAATAAGTTTTATTAAGAGCATTACAATTTTGTATCCACAAGATGGCAGTAAAGAATTTACAAACTGAGATTTCTGTTTAGTGAAATATTTTCTCTCACATGACCTAATGGGGGCGCTGTTAGGATGCTGCTGTATTATTATTATTATTATTATTATTATTATTATTATTATTATTATTATTATTATTATTATTAATATAATAATAATAATAACTCATATGATAATTTTAATACAGTATTATTAAGTTATAATAATACTGTATTAAAATTATCATATGAGTTATTAATATAGTATTATTAAGTTATAGATATGATTTATTATAGAAGTTTTTCTGAATACAAACACAACTTCTGAATATTTTTAATGAATATTTATGAATATATATTTATGAAAATACTGAATATTTGTGTTGCTGTGCTGAGAGAGAGAGAGAGAGAGAGAGAGAGAGAGAGAGAGAGAGAGAGAGAGAGAGAGAGAGAGAGAGAGGGGGGCACCTTCGATCTGAAGCTAGGACTGTTAAATATAAGATCTCTTGTATCTAAAGCTCTTATGGATAATGAAATGATTACAGATCAGAAGTTTCGTGCTGTGTGTTTAACAGAAACATGGGTCAAACCAAACCAGTTTGTATTACAAGTATTGTAGCTCCACTTAAAAGGAAAGTAATTAGAGAGAGAAAATTTGCACCTTGGTATAATGACAACACGCACAATTGTAAAACAATCAGCTAGGAAATTAGAACGTAATGGCCTCAAACTAAATTATCAGTATTTCGATTAGCATGGAAGGAAAGCAATGGCTTTTTTCATAGCTACAAAAAATCTCTTAGTTCTGCTAGATTGGTTTCACTTTGATTATAAAATACTATTACTAACCTATAAAGCACTTAATGGTCACACGCCACAGTCGATCTTCGATCAAAGGGTGCAGGATATTTAGTAGTACCTCAAGTACAAAAGTCTCCAGCAGGGGGCAGAGCTGTGTGTGTGTGTACTGATACTCACTGTGTGTGTATACTGATACTGTGTGTGTGTGTGTGTGTGTGTGTGTGTGCGTGTGTGTACTGATACTGTGTGTGTGTGTGTGTGTGTGTGTGTGTGTGTGTGTGTGTGTGTGTGTGTGTGTGTATATGTACTGATACAAGAGGTGGGAAGTAACGGAGTAAAAATAAATTTTTCTGGTATCAGTACTTTACTCCACTATTTATTTTTCGGACAACTTTTTACTTTTACTCATTACATTTTTACACAAATATCTGTACTTTTTACTTCTTACATTTTCCAAACGGACTCGTTACTTTTAGTATTATTTCTTCTCATTGAGCGCTGTTTCCAGCCTATCATCCTATCATTGTGCGGCTTTTCCCCATGTGACTGGTGTACTGTATTATTTACTGGCTATCAGACATAGACTAAGGATAGCGGAGCTAACAATGAGCAGCACGGCTACAAAAGGAATGGCTAATGTTAATTCAGAGGGAGTCACCGATGTTAAAATAACTAACAACGAGGACATTCCTGATCACACATGGCCATATATGAGGGAGATGTTTGTAATAAACGGCGTCAAAAAGGATTCCTGGCGAATGCGTTGCGAATTTTGTCAACCAGGTGCGGTTCTACACTGTAAAAAATTTCTGTTAATTAACAGCGGAATTTTACAGTACTGAACTGTTTTCCAAAATTACGGTTTCCTACCGTAAATTAGCACGCGATCTGTGGGGGCGGAGTTGCGATGCACTTGGCAGTTGACAAGAGTGACTGACTGACTTTCTCGGTGAGAAGTTATCTGCACAGTTTTCATATTAAGATTTGAAAAATTCATATGAAAAATTGAAGCTCATTTACAGATAGCAGACCACAGATGAATCTAAAAGAAGCGTGTACATTTTTAATAGCATTAATTTTATTTAATTTTGTGCTTGAAGACAGTGGATGCTAAATTTATTATTCCTCAGTTAAGTGTTTGTGTGTGTGCGCAACTCTTTGCATATTTTTGTTCTTTCGTTGTAGAAAAGTTACCCTAATATAGAGCGAAATGTAAAATAAATGTGTTTGCTGTATTATTTTATTTAGTAGTTTTTTGAATTTCCCACCATTTAGCAGTTTGGATTTGTTAGGTGGAGGGGGATGGGAACATCTTAGGTTCGTTAACTCAAGGACACGTCTGTCTCAGTGGAATCTGCTTTAATTAACTGAAGCCACTCGGGTAATCGAATTTGTATTATTTATTTCTTTGCTTTGTACAGTATATGAGCACAGCATACTTTTGCACTCGGTAAATTTGCTCCGACGACTGACATTAAGTCGTCGAGACAGATTAAATTCATACGCGTGTGTGTTTGATAGCTTGATTGTGCCATTCCATAGTTCAAAATGTTCACCTGCAAACTTTGTGCATACACATGCAGTACTTTACCTGCATTTGTGAGACACATGCGCATTCACATTCATGTCGCGAATGTCAGGTTTAATTGCGCATTGCCTGATTATAAAAGGAGTTTCAAAAAGCTTTCAGCTTTCAGAACTCACTGTTATCGACACAAAGAGGGGAAATCTAAGCTTAAATCTGTGTCATTGACCTCATTTGAATTAACATGTAATGTTGACTTGTGTCAAGTCAGGTGTGAAACTCTGAGTAAATTTTATCAGCATCTTAAAACTCACATTAGAGAGGGGAGAAGGGTTTCATGTCCATTTCAGCAATGTGATAAGTCTTTTTCAATTCGTCCACATGTTTCTAGAAAACACAGTGATTGTTCAGAAGTTAACCTGATTCATTCAGTTGCACTTCCTCATGGCATGCCTGAGTGCTCTGAACAGCATCATGAAATGCCACAGGACTTTCTTTGCAGTGATACTGATACCGATGGTGTGGAACAAGACACCTTTGGTGAAAGTGTGGATGAAGATCAGTTTTTGAGACATCTTGCTCTATTTTATCTCAAACTGCAATCCAGATGTATGATTCCATCATCCACTGTTCAAATAATTGTTGATCACCTTCAGGAAATTTATCAAATGAGTCACTCGCACCTACTTTTTAAATTGAGAGAAAAATTGACTGCATTGGAGGTTGTAGCAGCAGACATAAATGCTATTTTGGAAATTTTGCAAAGTGAAAATCTCCTTCAGACTTGTAATTCACAAAAACTTAAAACTGATCAAAAAAAGAAAGACATTTTTCAAGAATACCTTCTACTATGTAGCACCAGTTCCACTTTGTCTTGGGACAAATGAGGCAGTGTTTTGCTCAATATGTTGCGAATAAAGAAACTCTCAGTTCTCTATTACAGACTGAATCAGTTAAAAAACATCGTAAACAAGTGTTTTCTGGTGTCCGTCCTTGTGATGTTCTTTGCGATGTATGGGATGGAAGCAACTTAAAATGTAATGAGCTGCTCAATACAGTCGCTTCATCCTTTAGTTTAATCCGTTATCAGGATGCTTTGGAAGTAGCCAACCCACTGGGATCTGGCAGGAAAAAACATAAAATACTCTGTGTATATGCAACTCTTGCAGATATTCCTCCACATCATAGATCACACATTGACCAGATGCAGCTTGTTTTGCTTTGCAGGGAGCAGGACTTCAAATATTTTGGCCAGGACAAAGTGTTTAGCCTTCTCATCAAAGACCTTAAAGACATCGAGGTAAGTGGCATTCATTTGCCTGATGGAACAGTGTACAGGGGAACGCTATCTGCAATTTGTGGGGATAATCTGGGCTCCCATGGCATTGGTGGATTTGTGGAAAATTTCACAAAAAGTGTGAATTTTTGCAGTAACCGCACTGTACAGTCGTATAGGGATCTTGTTCAAGCTCAGACAAGTAATGCTACATCCAGTGCCACTGGAGGTGTCAAATTTGACTTGATTTGTTTTTAATGGACTCCGTTACTTTCACATATGTCAGCCTGGGCTACCCCACTGTCTGGGACATGATATTTTTGAAGGTGTTGCATCATATGATTTAGCACTGTATATTAATCATCTTGCCACAGTGGAGAAGCTTTTCACTTACCAGGAGTTAAATAATATAAATATAAATAATTTAACATACTTCGGTAATGATGCAAACAACAAACCCAGTGATGTTGTTCCAGGGAGTGACACACTTTCTGGCCATGCAGTTCAAAACTGGTATTTTCTTAGGCTGTTGCCAGGATTGATTGGAGACAAGATTGTAAACCCATCTGAAAATGAGATATGGCAGCTGGTTTATGAGAAATAGTAGAACTTATTTGTGCCCCAGCTGTGTCTACTGGTCAGATAGCCTACTTGCAGGTTCTAATTGATGAGTATTTGTATACTCGATGGCAGTCTTTTCCCAATCATCCTCTCAAGCCAAAACACCATTATCAGTCACTATCCTGATCTGATTTTTCACTTTGGCCCTCTAATTCGTTTGTTTCAGTGTGCTCACAAATCACATAACTTTAAGAATCTGTGTCGAACACTTGCTGAGAAACATCAGCTTCTTCAGGCATATCTGTATGCTGGCAACCACTTCCCACAAGACAATGAAGTAGAGAAAAGCACAGAGTTTTATGCTGGTGATTACAGTGAAGACATCAGACACTCGTTTTCAAATATGAACTTTGAGCCAATGAACAGTGAGGTAGCCAGTGATGTTACAGTGAGAGTCACAAAATACAAAAAGAACATTTTTGTATTGATCAGTGATACCGATGAGGGGCTTGTAGTTGGAAAGATCAAGCTAATTCTCATTCATTTGTGTGTGTTTACATTTTGTTACTCAGGAATATCAGGCTGTTTGCCTTCCAAACATGGGTGTTTACAGAATTACACCTGCAGAAAGAACATGCTGTGTAGATCTAAGGAATATGTTAGATTACTACCCATTGCATGAGTACTCTGTCTGTGGCATGCCTGTACTAATTCTGCACCACTCTTTTCTCTTTTCTGTAGACCAATGTCTACCTGGTGCAAGGAGGTTAAACATATAATTCTTCAGGCATTGCCCAGCCTGTCTTCTGACATTCTGCAACAGATAATTTCCAGTCTTCAAAGCTCAGGACTACAATGCAAAGAAGACCTCATATATGTTCAGCAAGAAGACCTTACGGATATTTTACCTGTAATTCAAATCAGAAAGCTTCTTCAAATGTTTAAATCAGGTAATCTAAATATGTATCTATTTTAGTGTACAACATTTCTTTCAACAAAATAAATCTAAATTATTGTCCCTACTTCGATCTCTTGAAATCTTTTTATGGAATTTGTCATGTGTTCATTTCTTGTTGTAAATTCATTATATTTTGAAGCTAATGGGAAATATAACTTAATTATTTTAATCTTTACAGCTTTTTCTCTATTTGGTGATATTTTATATCCTTTCAGAAACAGATGGTTACTCTGAATTTAGAGGAACTACCAGCTCCATCAGTGTGTTCATCAACTTTGTCAACCGCATCACACTCAGAGACTTCCAGGCCAAGCCTTACCTCTACACAAATGCCCAGCATTTCCAAGACGTTGGCTGAAACTTTTCAAGTCCCTTGGGACAACATGCCTCCTGAAATCTGTGCTGCAATTTCTACAGGAAAAAGATCAAAACCTGCAGAAAGGCGCCAGATGGTTAGAGTTCTGGTTGATGAGATGCGCAAGTTTGACCTTTCCCGAACACGTGCCCAGTGTCTTACAATCTGTCAAAGAATTATAAGGGAGTACCCTAACACTTTTGGAGACAAATTTCCAAATGGCTCATTAATAGGAGGGGGATATACATCTCTCCTAATTCAAGTGAAGATGCGAGTTGAAAATTTGAACTGTGAGAGCAGCTTTGTTTGTCATAGAGCAAAGCCAAACTCAGGATGCAAAAGAGGACCAACAGACACCTATGGCTGTGTGAGATTTGAACCGCAGCCTCCACCTGAAGAGACAGCAGAGACAATAGAGTTCAAACATCAAAGACTACAGGACATTTACAGCCATGAGGGAACTAGTGGTGTAGAGAGAGCAGAAGTAAAAACTCTTATGGAGACTACATTCTGTCTTTGGCGTCAGCAATTAAATTCCATACCAGCACCTTCAGTTCAAGACATTTGGAGCCAGTGGCCATACCTCTTCCATCAGAAGTCTATCTGTGCCCACTTCAAGTTGCTCACTGACATTGATGTTCTTAATGCTTTTGAGATGTCCATGAAAGAATGTGGAAAGGCAATCATTGAGTACTTCAAGAACAAATCAAAAAATCAAAAAGTAAAGGATGTTCTATCCCAGCCTGAAAACACAGAGATGGCACACCTGCATATCAAGCTTCTAATGTCCCATTTTCAGGAACATGAAGATGAACTGGTGTCGCATGCAGATGTGAGTATTTGGTTTTCTTACTGCTTTACTAAGTAATATTAAACCTTGATCTACCTGCATGTCCTCGTCTCATTTTGCTTAGTCTTTTTAGGATTTTAAGAAGAAGCATTGACAAATGGGGGAGATACAATAAAAAAAAATCTGTTGTATACGAATAGTTTTCCCAAAAAGTTTTCCATGTTTACTCGCCCTTTTTTCCAAACCTGTATAAATTTCTTTGCTTCTCTACTGAAAAATCTTGTGGATTTTGAATGGGATTTAATCTAGGTAAGTAAATTTGCATACATTTGCTTATGTAGCTTTTTTTTCTTGCTTCCAGTCAAAATATACAGCATCCTGGGTTATTTTGATTCATGTTTTGCTTTGCTCATAATTGACTCTGGGATTATTTGCATATTTGCAGTGTCATTGCCATTGATTGTGAATGCTGCTCCTGATTTATAAGTCTATGATTTTGCTAGTGTAGCATTATGTTGTGTTTTTCCATGTTCTTTTGACATGCTATTTACAAAAGGTGCCCCCCCCCTATCTTTCAGAAAAAACCTGCACCAGTTTCAATGACCTGACCTGTTCTTGTTCCAAATATTTGCCAGGTTTTGACTTTGATTGTATTTTTTTCTTTTTTTTTTCATTTCTTGTAGTCTGTTTTCAAGAAGTGTGCACCCCAAGCAGCTTCAAATGTTTTCACATTGTTTACTTTTTCTTAAAAGCTGTTTTTTTTTTAAGGTTTTAGAGATCAGTAATTATTTGGCACTAAACTGGCAATAAATTTGCAATAAACAATTTTTAATTGTGCTAAAAGAACTATCCTCTTGAGCTGTTTTTTTTTTTAATTTGTACAAGCATTTTAAATGAGTGCAGTTGTCTGGAGGGAGCGAGTGTCAGGGGGAGGTGGAAATTTATTTCAGTCAGGACTGGAGGAGAGTTCTCCTGGACTCGTGGAGTCTGTCTGAGGCGTCTGTGCTCTGCAGACAGCTGGGCTGTGGCTCTGTGCTGAACTACCGCTCCTCTCCATCCACCACTGAACACAAACACATGTGTGTAACAGGTTTTAGCTGCTCTGGGAGCTAAAGCTAAACCTTTCAACTGCAGCTCCGGTGAACAGCTCTATATCACCTTTTCAGGTAAACACCCAAAGATAAAAAGAAATGTTAACAGGGTTTCCCCCAGCACTTTGTAGTTCGGGCGGCCCGCCTGAGCTGGGAAACACTACCGCCTAAACTAGGTTGTCCAAAAAAAAAAAATCCTCTGCACAAAAGGCCGTCAAGTGCATCTCGGAAAATAGCGTGGACGAAATGAGAGAAAGACGTGGTCCATCACTGTCTGGAGGATAACTAGCCAGTTGATAAAATGCATGTCATTGAGAACTGTAAGTGGTCTTATGTTTTGGGTTTATGTGGTCACCCCCTATTTTCATGATTTTCGCCTACATGACCTACCCACCTCAAAAGTGGTACAGCTCCCACATACTTTGACACACAGAGGTGAGCCTGGTCTCATTGGAAAGAAGAGAGTCTCTAGTACATTACAAGTGTGTAATGTTCGGTGATTCTAGGCCTTACTGACACAGAGTTACAGAGGCTAGAATGGAGGGTTTTGATTTCCGTCTGAGATTTTGTACTGATAAACTGATTAATCTTATTGGTGTAAAACATGTTAGGAGCAAAATAACAACTGAGGGTCATAGCCACATGTCTTGGCTTTCACCAAAAAGAAATGCAAGTCAAAAGACTCAAAAATGGATTTTATATGAATATTTTTCTATGGACATGTCCGTCCGTTTATGTTTTTCTTGTTTTTTTGTTTACTGTATAACTTTGTATTAAAAGACTGCATGCTCAGTTTAAGAGGCCTAAAACAAAGAGAACCCCTCTGCCTAGAAGTCTGCTGTGAAAAAAAGGCCTGTAACCTGACACCCTGAGGTGTGGGAGTTTGAAAAGTTTGAGAATTGCTCAATAAAACTTTTGCGCAGCCTGTACTGCGCAGCCCTCCCTTACCAGACAGTTGTGCCGTAGGGCAGTCGTGGCCTAATGGTTAGAAAGTCTGATTCGTCTGATTCTGTGTCTGATTCTCGGGCCGGCCACGACTGAGGTGCCGTGTGTGTGTGCACTTTGGATGGGTTAAATGCAGAGAACAAATTCTGAGTATGGGTCACCATACTTAGCCGTATGTCATGTCACGTCACATCAGATGCGTCATGTTGCATACCGTTGGAATCGTCTCCTTATTGGCTAAAGAGCTGTAAAGGTCCTGGATCATGAAATCACTACTGGAGGGAGCAATTGTCAGTCAAATGGAGGGTGTCCCACCTAGGATGGAGAGACATCATTGGCACAGACATCATCTCTGCATTTAAAGGTAAGTAAACAAACTGAACTAGCGCCGCCAAGTTCAGGTGGCTATCAACTTGATTAAATTATTATGACGGCTATAAATCATATTATGCTTTGTGTGTGGGCTTATTAATATCCTGAGAGTCTAAGCTTTCAAACGGTATATAATTTAACGGTGTATTTAGAGGATTTAATGCTTAAAAGTTACAACGAATTTGATGCAGCCTCATCCCCTAGCGGTGGTGTGCCGTAGCCGGCACGGTTAACAGAAAATAATGTTGACACTTTGCAGTAAATAATGTCAATGTAAATAATGTCATTTCTACAAAAAGAAAAGTTTGTAGGTCGCTCAAAATAAATTCCAACCCACAAGAAAAACACCAGAGCACAAAAACTGGAACAAAAATCAGGCAGCAACGAGCAACAACTTATCATTTAACACATTCCCTGATGTATCGTCTCGTCCAGTTGGAGGTTTGTTTCGTGTCTTAACCACAGGAATATATCACACAGTATCATCATTACTGAAGCTCCAACAGCAGCACCAATCAGCACAGAGGAAACAACTGAACACAAAATAAACACACAGAGATTATAGTATAAATATGTTAATTAATACACAATAGTAAAAATATTATTGAGCTGTAATAACAGTTATCTATAATGTAGTTAAATTAAATATAAGTTATGTATGTTGTAGATATTAGAGAATATAGAGGTACAGAGAATCTGCCACAATCTACATTTGCAGTATTTTGTGTAGTAACTGATAAAAAAGAGAACAATGTTCATCATGACCTGCACACGACCTGGTGTAATACTTTCTCTTCTGTTTTGTGATGACTTGAGAAACATTTATAGAACAAAGCAAATTAAGTAGAATTTTGAAGAGAAGCATGTTTTCAATTGATCAGACATTTAGATGGATTCATATGAGCTTCTCTGTAAAAATCTCTTTATCAGAAAAATGTTTGTAGCGTTTGTTCTGTACAATTTCTTGGAAACTTCCTGATTCATTACATCATTACAGTAAAACGACGGCAAAAAAATGTGATGTTGGTTAGAAAAATATTTATACCTACAGTAGATAATCTAAATAATCTAAACACCTTTCATAATTATTTAATAAATTTGTAGAAACTCCAGTGCAATTAGTGTATTTTTATAAGGACATTAACAGGTAAGTTTTACTATGTATGTTGGAG
>NC_062536.1:21309612-21312112 GCF_022655615.1 Tachysurus fulvidraco
CTTCTGTCTCTCCTACATCCTGTTCCTCAGTTATGACATCATCATAATCTTCTGGATTGTCTAATAAACAAATAAATGAATAAATAATGAACCACTGTGTGTGTTGGTGTTACAGTAAAATACTGAGTTACAGGGTGGTGTGATGAAGCAGTGTTTTTAAATAATCTGTAAAATATTAACAAATAATTTTCTTACAGAAAACTTCACCATGTTGATGAACACACAGATTTTTTATATAAATTCATGTGAATTTAGGTTCCTGTGAATGAGTTGTTACTATAGAAACCACAATGTATTGGATCATTAATAGATACCCGTGGTTTACATCTGCAGTACTGTCAGAGCTGCTGTTCTAGAAAATTAATCAACACCTACTGACCAATCAGAACGCAGAATTCAACAGTGTACTAAAATGGAATTAAGCCACAAAGCTTGAGTTTTACTGTATAACATTTTAAGGTTAATAAAATCTTTCCATTTTCATAAAAATACTGACCTGTGATGATGTTTGTGTTTGTTTCAGTGGTAACTGCATCGTCATAGTTCTCGGACACGTCCTCTGTCAGGACGTAGAGATAAAAGCTATTAAATGCACATCAATGTCATTAATGATCCTTTGGATGCTTGTGGATGCCACACTGTCCCATAATTATCATACCTGTCAGTATAACTGACTTCTGATCAGCTGTAATGGCGTCATCATAATTCTCAGCTTCATCCTCTACACCAAAACACAGATATTTAAAGATATTTAAAGTTTACTGAAGTGACAGTTTGTACACTGTGTATTTGATGACACGATACAAAATGACATCGTACACGTGTAAAAAACGTCACTACACACAAACCGATAAACAAACGTATTGACAGTGTGTGTGTTTAATTTATACTGCTTTCTAAAACAAATCCCAAAACAGAACCACACCATCCACGTTATCAGGGATGGGTCCAGCAGTGACGGCATCATCGTAGTCCTCTGGTGGGTCGACTCTTCCTGGATCACCTAAATGAAATAAAAGCAGAGACTCTGTACAAACAGCTCCATCACATTCTGACCTCATGATTTAATGTCAACTCAGTAAATTTATGTGATCACTTAACAACTGCACCCACTTATGATGTCACTGGTGTCCATGACATCATCATAATACTCAGCCTTTTCTTTGATCCCAGACTTTACTGTAAAAAGAACAATGTGTTAGTTTTGGGTTTTTAAACACATTTATACTCAATAAAATCCTCATCCAAAGAAGCTTTGATAAATTTGATCAGATGGATTTCAGGAGATTAAAGTAAGATAAGGTTGATGGTGAGATCTCATGTGTCAGCATTAAAACACTGGAGTTACTGTAATTCTTCTACACACTACATCATAATCACGTCTCAGAAAGGACAAATGTAGTCATTTCTGATTTCTAATTTTAATTCTAATATCTTTCAGTTAATGGAGTTAGACAAACTCACACTCTGGTCTTTTTTACCTGAGAGAAGCTCATCATCCACATGCTCATACCCAGAATGCTGTTCTTCAGAGAGGAGACTTCCTGTTAGAGGAGAGCAGGAGAGTCAGGAGACGTGTTCAGAAGAGCACACACACACACACACACACACACACACACACACACACCACACAGACACACACACACACACACACACACACACACACACACACACACACAGACACACACACACACACTCATAAAAACACAAACACACTCATACACACACTCATACACACACTTACACACACACACACACACACACACACACACACACACACACACACACACACACACACACACACATACATATACACACACACAAACACACAAACAAGCGTAAACACTTATACATACACACACACACACACTCATACATACACACACACACACACACACACACACACACTCTTTACCCCACACACCTAAACACAGGCACTACCTCACTATCTTACACACACATGAGCACGCACACACACACACACACACACACACACACACACACACACACACACACACACACACACACACACACACACACTCATACCTATATACACACACACACACACACACACTAATACTCTCTCTCTCTCTCTCTCTCTCTCTCTCTCTCTCTCTGTCATACACACACTCTCTCTCACACTTAAAATCACAGACACACATACACATACACACACAAACACCACACGCACACACACACACACACACACTTATACACACATACATAGACACACACACACTCATACATACAATCACACACACAGTCATACATACACACACACACACGTACATGTACACACTTATACACACACACACTCATACATACACACACACTCTCTCTCTCTCGCTCTGTCTCTCTCACACACAACACACACACTCTCTCTCTCTCTCTCACACACACACACACATACCTACACACACACGCACACACACTCACACTTATACTCACAGACACACACAAACTCATACACACTGAAACACCTCACACACACACACACACA
>NC_062536.1:21319612-21322112 GCF_022655615.1 Tachysurus fulvidraco
ACAGATGACTCCAGCGTCATGTTTATGAGAGCATGCAGCTCGACTCCATGATGAGACACCACATTGTGATAGGTGCGTCTCGTTCCCCTAACAATCAAACACATCAGCCCAGGTGTGGTTACTCCCCTCCCCAAACCAGTCCACCTCCACCACAGCCACAGCACTCCCACAATCCAGCTGTGCACACAGAACATCTGCAGCTCTCATATTCCAGCTTACAGCACAAACTGTGCCCCACACACCGAGGTACAGGAGCTCCACTCGACCAGAACAGGAGTCCATTCCGTTCACCAGCCGCACCTCTGTGTAACCTGAACAAACAGCCGAGAGCTCAGTGAAAGAGGAACATTAACACAGGCACCTTAAACTTTGATTGACAGCTATGTGGTCTCTATTTAAATAAAAGTTACATCATGATACTTTACCAGAACATATTAATCCCACATCGTTGTCATGAGAACAGGTTGAGTGTTTGAGTGAAGATGATGATGGACAGAAGTAAATCTCAGATTCGTTTCCTCTACACTGAAGCTCCTCTGTCCACACCTGACCCTCCCCTCGGCCAAAAGCAGCTGATCCCAGAACCTTTGAAGGAATCCCACAGTCCAGCTCTCGACACACAATGTCTGCATCCTGCTGGTCAAAGTCAGCATCACACACTGTGGACCAGGAACGTCCATGAAACACCTCCACTCTCCCAGAGCACCGGTGAGGACCAGCACTGAGTCTCAAATTCTGACCTGTTTTATTATATTTTGTAAATATTGTTTTCAACAAGACAGAACATAAAGAAATCATTACAATGTTATCAAATGTAGTTTAAATAAATCTATTGTGTTTAAAATGTACTTAGATCTGAATTTTAACAAATTTTATTTATTGGTCAAATTAAAATTAATCAATAATAATAATGTAACTAATAGTAATGTTTGTTCTAAACACAGAAGTTTACCTGAGCAGGTGACTCCAGCATCATGGCCATGTCCACACTTATAATTTTCCCCCCTCCCAAGTGACACACAGTCCTTCAGTGTCGACTCTGATCCACTACAGTCCACATAAACCATCCAGATTGGTCCTGATCCTTGTCCAAAGTGACCGTATTGTGGTGCATCTACAGGATCCCCACAGCGCAGCTCACTACACACCACTGCAGCATCGTTCATATCCCATCCACCACTACACACTGTTCCCCACTGTCTATCATGAAGAACCTCCACTCTCCCAACACAGCGACTTCCACCATTCACCAACCTCACATTGTCTGAGAGAGAGAGAGAGAGAGAGAGAGAGAGAGATAAAGATTCTCTCTCTCTTTCTCTGTCTCTCTTACTCGCACTCTCACACAAATACTCACACTCACTCACACACACACACAGACACACACACACTCTCACACACACTCACTCTCTCTCACAGACACACTCAAACATACACATACACACACACACACACACTTATGTTAGTTCAGTTGTTCACAATAAATCATGTCTAAACTCTAAACATTAATCTCTCTCTCTGATTTTATAAGTGAGGCCACAGAACAAACCCTGAGGATGATGTGTGTACTCTCATGTACAGCTTTTTATATTCTATAAAGATAAAACACTTTCACTGTTTATAAAGTTACAATCACTCCAGGAAACTTTCTTCATGTCATGATTAAAACTGGTCCCTACTGTTAAAGTGAGAAGTGTGTGATGTTTTCGTGTGAATAATCAGTGTGAACTTACCAGCTGCTGTGAGTGTGAGTGTGGATGAGAGAAGAATTAAAGTCAGACAGATTTCCATCTCCCTCCTCGCTGTACACGATGTGTTCACCTCCACTCGCCCAGAGAGACTGAGAGACGTGTATCCCCTCATTCAGCCCCCTACAGAGAGACAGACAGAGAGACAGACAGAGGGAGAGAGACGGCCGCCAATCACACGCACTGTTACCTTATTAGAAAGACGAGAGGAAATCATCACACAGCCTCAATAACAAATCAGATGAGGCATCTTTCACTTTCTCCATATATATCAAAACAACGTCAGAGCTGATGAACAGAGCTCCGCCTCCTGTCTCTGTGGTGTGTGACTGATGAACAGAGCTCCGCCTCCTGTCTCTGTGGTGTGTGACTGATGAACAGAGCTCCGCCTCCTGTCTCTGTGGTGTGTGACTGATGAACAGAGCTCCGCCTCCTGTCTCTGTGGTGTGTGACTGATGAACAGAGCTCCGCCTCCTGTCACTGAGGTGTGTGACTGATGAACAGAGCTCCACCTTCCACCTGCTGTCCCTGATGAGAGTCGACCACATCACACACTGATGTCAGAGAGAGGAAACACTCGGCTGTCGTGCAGCATTAATTCCTGACAGCTGCAAAGAGCAGATACACACACTGATAAACACACTGTAACTACATCAGTTACACATCCCTTCTACACACACACACACACACACACACACACACACACACACACACACACACACACACACAGGTCACCACAGTGGATCATCAAG
>NC_062536.1:21327112-21334612 GCF_022655615.1 Tachysurus fulvidraco
TGTTAGTAAGACACTGCAATGTCTCGCCTATTCATACTAAATATACAACTGTTTTTTTCTCCTTCTAGTTCAGAGCAAGAAAGTGTTGCAAAAGGAGCAGCATGAAGGAAATGTCATGTTGGAAGTGAACTTTCATTTGTTAATGTGACACATTTGGTGTACATTCATGATGTGTGGTTTTAGGCTTCACCATTGCATTGCAGCCTGTTTCAAAAAATAAAGTGAAATGCTTTATTTTGTGTGATTTGCATGTGTAATTTATTTTAAGTGACATATGGTGACCCATACTAGGAATCTGTGCTCTGTGTTTAACTCATTAAAGCAGCAGTGCAGTATGCAGACCAATAGCTGATAATCAATAAGTTAAAATTTTACATGGGTTCAACTGAATTAATTGTCTTTTTTTAACATAAATGAGCTTAAATTTTAAGTTAACTTAACTTGTAATTACTTAGTAGATTCTGTCATGTTACATATTTTTTTAAATAAACAATGTTGAGTGTACCCAAAAATTTAAGTACATATAACAACGGTTTTCTTCTTAATTTTAAGTCATTTTTTTTCCAAGTTGGGTTTACTTAAAAAGTGTGATGCAAAAATGGTGCATGCATATTTTATGTTTCCCTTTCGAGGGAACTCGACGCTGCGTCAGTGCTGACGCTATGGGAATGCTTCTTTGAGGAAGTTGTGTCTGAAGCTCTGTGTGCACACACGCCATTTAATGGCTCGGAAAGGACACGTGACGGAGTAATTACTCGCCAGAAAGTCCATATAAGGGCATCTATGTCACGCTGCTCCAGCTTTCTTTGTCTTCAGGAAGCGCTCTGTGTATGTGTGTCGTTTGTCTGTCTGTCAAGTGCAGGGAAAGAAAAAAAATAGGGAAAGACTAGGCAAAATGTTGCAGTCTAAGCACTTTAAGAGATGCGTGCATCCTTGCCCCCGCTTTATCACGGCGGACGACGCGCATTCTCTTTGTGTGGTATGTTTGGGAGAGGAGCATGCCCGGTCGGCTCTCGAGGGAGCCGGCTGCGTGCATTGTGAGGGATTCCCTCTCCGCACGCTCCGATCCCGCCTGGCTGTGTTTTCAGCTTCGGCTGCGCCTCGTGGTTCGGGTCCTGCGTTTGCCGAGGCAGCGCGGCGGCTTCAATCATGGGGTTCCCAGGTTGAGTTAGCGGAGGCGGAGCAAGAGACGGGTGTTCCCCTTTCTCTTGCCCTCTCCCCTGACTCCGATCGCTCGGTTTCGCGTTCGGGAGCTCGTGCTGCGATTTCTCCCAACCCGGAAGAGAGCATGCTGCTTTCCGCATCCGGCTCTGAGGAGCTCGATGTCGAAGGGGAGGGGCTTTCCACCTCGGAACGGCCGACGCAATCAGTCGCGTTCGAGGAGCTCCTCGAGGTAATAACTCGGGCTGTTGAGAAGCTGAATTTAGATTGGCCTGAGGAGGTAGTTGGTGTCGCCCATTCTAAGCTGGACGACCGCTTTCTCACTTCAGGCCTCAGCCACCTGCACGCAGGTGTCTGCCATTTCTTCCAGACCTCCATACTGAGGTATCGAGGTCTTGGAAAAATCCCTTTTCGGCACGTGTATTTTCTCCAGCCATGTCAGACTATTCAGCCATTAATGGGCTTGAAGACCATGGGTATAGGACGATGCCGAGGGTTGAAGAGACGCTATCCAGTTATCTCTCCCCTGCATCGCCCGCATGGAGAAAACCTGCCCTTCCATCCAAGCCATGTAGGACCACTTTGGCCATTGTGGGTAAGGCCTATGAGGCAGCGGGTCAAGCGGGTGCAGCTCTGCACACCATGGCGGTCTTGCAGGCCTACCAGGCTGATCTGCTAGCAGAGCTGGATGGCGGTGAAGGGCTGGGACCTCAGGCGGTGTCCAAGCTCCGCCGTGCCACTGATCTCGCACTCCGTGCCACGAAGCAGGCGGCCCGCTCTATAGGCCATACTATGGCTGCGCTGGTTGCCGCGGAGAGGCACTTGTGGCTTAATTTGACGGGCATAAGGGAGAAGGATAAGTCCTTTCTCCTGGACGCCCCAGTTTCACCTCAGGGCTTGTTCGGCGACGCAGTTAGTACTGTCGTCGACAGGCATCAGGAGGTGAAACGCCAGTCAGCGGCGTTCAAGGAGTTTCTCCCTCGCCGCGGGGAGCAGCCTGGGCCATCATCTAGTCCATCATCTATGTCCAATCATCCTGCAAGCCTACTGTCCCCCGCCCCATGAGTCGGCGGAGCAGGAGAGGCTGCACTTGCTTTGCCCGGTAAGGGCCCTGAGGACTTACATCCACCGCTCTAGCTCGTGGCGTAACTCCTCTGCCCTTTTTGTCTGTTTTGGGGGCCGGAATAGGGGTAATCCAGTTTCCAAACAGCGCCTGGCGCACTGGGTGGTGGAGGCCATTATTCAGGCCTATGAGGTGCGCGGTCATGCCTCACCTCTTGGCATCAGGGCACACTCCACTAGGGGTATCGCCTCATCCAGTGCCTTGGCCAGGGGTGTCCCCATTGAGGATATTTGTGCTGCGGCAGGATGGTCCTCTCCGCACACCTTTATCAGATTCTATGACCTGGACTTGGACCCCACTCGAGGGTCCCAGGTACTGCGGGGCCTATGATGTGCTGTTCCCAGTCTGCTCGTGCTCTCTCACGGCCTCTGGCGCAGTCATCGACTGGTGCGTGGCGGCGTGGGTATTGGCATTCCCATAGCGTCAGCACTGACGCAGCGTCGAGTTCCCTCGAAAGGGAACTACACCAGGTTACGTATGTAACCCGGTTCCCTGAGAGGGGAACGAGACGCTGCGTTGCCGGCCACGCCCCAGGCATCCGTTCGCGCTTCCTTCAGACAAAGAGAGCTGGAGCAGCGTGACGTAGATGCCCTTATATGGACTTACTGGCGAGTAAATACTCCGTCACGTGTCCTTTCCGAGCCATTAAATGGCGTGTGTGCACATAGAGCTTCAGACACAACTTCCTCAAAGAAGCATTCCCATAGCGTCAGCACTGACGCAGCGTCTCGTTCCCCTCTCAGGGAACCGGGTTACATACGTAACCTGGTGTAGATATCCAACACATCATTTTTACCAGTGTAGTAATAAAACTGGGAAAAGAATAATAGTTTCCTGGAATGCAAATCAGCTAGATGCACTTCATATAATGTTATGGAGGAAGAGTCCACATAAACCATGACAGTAACAGGGTGTCCAGCTAAACACTTTATACCTGTGTGTATGTCTTAGAATCTGAATATCAGAGAGTTAGGAAGGAGAGCAGCTGTGTGTGTGTGTGTTTTGTGTGTGTTGTGTGTTGGCTTTTATTCATTAAGATGAAGATTTTATACAGTTCAGTTATATAAGGTTTAGGGCTGAGCTCAGGGTGGTGCTGAGATTTGAACTCACAACCTTCGGAACAGTATATAAATATTTATTTATTTTTACTGCCTGAGATGTTCTATAATGACACTGAACACAGATTCATCACTACAAGAGTCACTCACTCAAATTACATTATCACATTATATTATAAAATAAATTTTATTTAATCACTTGTTTTAGAAAAATACATAAAGAATTTATTAAAAATGTGACTAAATCTCGGCACAAGAACCTTTTGAAAGCTGTGGTATACAGTAAGAGATAAACCAAGGTGAATATTTCAGGACATCTGGAAAAACAAATTGTTTTAAGAGAAATAAAACAAAATCAACAGCAAAACTGGGCAAAGTATACAGATCTCCACTCGTGAATAAATTATTAATAATTTTAAGTAACATCACAAAATTTTTGATATATTCTAGAATTTTTAATTTCCAATTAAATGTTTAAATTAATAAACACACATTTACTCTGGACTTGAGGATTATAAAAACTAAAAAAAATTAAAATATTATTTAATAATAACTTTTTTTGAAGAGCATTACAAGTTTGTATCCACAAGATGGCAGAAAAGAATTTACAAACAGAGATTTCTGTTTAGTGAAATATAATATATAATATTATATAATATATAATAATAATAATAATAATAATAATAATAATAATAATTTTCATACGATATTATTAAGTTATAGATATGATTAATTATAGACGTTTTCTGAATAGAAACAAACTCCTGAATATTTTTTTAATGTCGGCTTGACCCCATGTTTAAAAATTTTATGAAAGCTGATATGGTCTCAAAATTTTGCACATTTTAGCTAAATATTAATAACATAAATCCAAATTTTATAATAAATTATAATAATAAAAATAATAATAATAATAATAGTTTCCAAGAGTGCAAATCAGTTAGATGCACTTTATATTAGAATTACATATGTGTGTTTTTTACAGGGATTTCATTTATGTAATATTATGGAGGGTGAGTCCACATAAACCATGACAGTAACTGGCTGGGTGTCCAGCTAAACACTTTATACCTGTGTATATTTCTATAAATCTGTATATCAAAGAGTTAGGAGAGAGAGAACAGCTGTGTGTGTGTGTGTGTGTGTGTGTGTGTGTGTGTGTGTGTGTGTGTGTGTGTGTGTGTGTGTGTGTGTGTGTGTTGGCATTTTTTCATTAGGATGAAGAAGATTTTATACAGTTGAGTTATCGAGGGTTGCACTCACGATGGTGCTGAGATTTGAACTCACAACCTTCTGATCAGAATATATTTTTACTGAGTTTGATGTTCTATAATGTCACTGAACACAGATTCATCACTACAAGAGTCACATCAAATCACATCATCACATTATATTATAAAATAACTTTTACTTAATTCCTTGTTTAAGAAAAAATACATAAAGATTTTATTAAAAATGTAAATAAAACTCGGCATAAGACAATATTTACTCAGTATGGAAAGGAAAACGTTACATTTGATTGCATATTGTTTATTTAGAAAAAATATTCTAATTTCTTGTCATTACCCATTATATACAAGGAGACAGGAAGTAGGGCTGCTGATGGTGCTGCAACTTTCAGGATTACTTTAAAACTGCAGCTGCTAAAATAATGTTACAAAGAGCTGATACTCGAGACTCCTTCCATAAATGTTAAATAAACGTCTCCAATCAGAAAACATCACCATCAATGATTATACGCTGTTCTTTGTTATATAACATGTTTTAAATCAGTTTATTTTAGGTTTAGATAACGAGTAACGTCCATCATACAAGTCCCTGTGAACGACGTTACTGTAGGAAAGATAACGTATTAGAACGAGCACATTAATAAAAACTAATCATTTATGTTGAAGTCATAACCTTTGTCAGAGCTGTGCTGTTGTAGGAAATTAATCAACACCTTCTAATTCCACAATTCATCCACACTGTGGTATAAATATTGTAATCTGCACTCATTCTGTTAAAAGAAAATGATTTTACTATCATTCAGGTGTGATGTAATAGCACATGTCACATGAACGCTGATTAAAATTCCAGCTCCCACAATGTAAAACATCTTCCTGCAGCCCTGACTATATATATTATGAGGAGACATATAGAACATCAACAGGAAAAAACACAGAATATTCATTTAGATCTTAAATTATAAAACAACAACCTGAACATTGAATAAAAAATGTTTATCTATTTAAGACAGTTCCATATTTCTGGCTCGTAACAAGTTTTAACACATTGTAATAAACAAGGTTTCTTCTGGCAAGTGGAATGTAATTAACACATTTCTAAAAACACTGAATAACAGATTCACAAGTTTCAGATCAACATGAACGATAAGATCAGTTGTTTCATCAAAAGATTGTAATGAACATTAAAGTGATTTTGATGGAATAAACTGGTGATAAATGAGGTGTGGTGTGTCAGTGATATTTAAGCTCACTATGACTTACAGCACTAAATGTGTTGTAAAAGGAAAGCTGGAAACATTTGTTAAGTAATAATGGAGGTGATTTAACTCTCCCTAATTTATTTACTAATAACAAGGTGAGAAAATGAACGTGGTTCAGAATGAATGAAATTATTAGAAGTATAATAAAGTAATTTTTTGTGTTTATAAAAGTCGAAATGTAATTTCCTGAGAAAAGGCCTTTGGAGACATGTCTCAGTCACATGGTCCCTGTCCTTCTGAGATTTCTCCTCCACGTCATCATATTCTGTAAAATAAACACATTTACTTCTTTAATACATCCTTTATATTGTATTAATACAGTAAATGTTTTGTAACAACTTATAATACATAAACGATGCACTATGTAGGATTTCTCTGATATTTAAACCATAAATGAAGAGAATAGAGGACATTTATCACATCAGTTTCTTTAATCTGACTGAACGGTGATTTGTTATAAAAACAGTGATCTGATGTTTATATTCTGTATCATAGATAATATTTACAGTAGGTCTAATCTAAACTCTTTAATAAATACATGTTCTATTATATTTGTCTTAAAAACTGATCTGAAAGTTGATATTTATTATATACCATATATAATATAATCATACATAATTTAATCTTTTACTCTGCTGCCTCTGAACTTATATGTAGAGAATAAACAGGAAGTCGCTCACCTTCTGTCTCTCCTACATCCTGTTCCTCAGTGATGACATCATCATAATCTTCTGGCTTGTCTAATGAACAAATAAATGAATAAGTAATGAACCACTGTGTGTGTTGGTGTTACAGTAAAGTACTGAGTTACAGGGTGGTGTGAAGAAGCAGTGTTTTTTAAAAAATCTGTAAAACAATAAAAAATAATTTTCTTACAGAAAACTTCACCATGTTGATGAACACACAGATTTTTAATATAAATTCATGTGAATTTAAGTTCCTGTGAATGAGCTGTTACTATAGAAACCACAATGTATTGGATCATTAATAGAAACCAATCAGAACGCAGAATTCAACAGTGTACTAAAATGGAATTAAGCCACAAAGCTTGAGTTTTACTGTATAACATTTTAAGGTAAATAAATTCCTTCCATTTTCATAAAAAAAACTGATCTGTGATGATGTTGGTGTTTGTTTCAGTGGTAACTGCATCGTCATAGTTCTCGGACACGTCCTCTGTCAGGACGTGGAGATAAAAGCTATTAAATCCACATCAATGTCATTAATGATCATTTAGATGCTTGTGGATGCCACACTGTCCCATTATTATCATACCTGTCAGTATAACTGACTTCTGATCAGCTGTAATGGCGTCATCATAATTCTCAGCTTCATCCTCTACACCAAAACACAGATATTTAAAGATATTTAAAGTTTACTGAAGTGACAGTTTGTACACTGTGTATTTGATGACACGATACAAAATGACATCGTACACGTGTAAAAAAACGTCACTACACACAAACCGATAAACAAACGTATTGACAGTGTGTGTGTTTAATTTATACTGCTTTCTAAAACAAATCCCAAAACAGAACCACACCATCCACGTTATCAGGGATGGATCCAGCAGTGACGGCATCATCGTAGTCCTCTGGTGGGTCGACTCTTCCTGGATCACCTAAATGAAATAAAAGCAGAGACTCTGTACAAACAGCTCCATCACATTC
>NC_062536.1:21337112-21407112 GCF_022655615.1 Tachysurus fulvidraco
GGATGGTTCTTTAACAGTGCATTCGGTGCAGTTAGAGCGTTCTGAATGTAACACAATGCTGCTGAACAGATGCTGCTTTTAAATTAACATTTATTTATTTATTAATAAAACAAAAGGTTCATTGGCCAGATTAAGCTACATTTTATTAACAGCATAAACACAGACTTTACTCCCTTTCAGACTTCAGCTGGAATGTCAAGGTCTTTGTGAACTTCCCGAACAGGCGAACGCACAAACACGAACACATATGAAATTTGTTCAGCCTGAGCAATGACTGGATATCGGCTATTAGCCCATCTTTTTAAAATACAATTCTGAATATTGTACTATAAATTTCC
The DNA here is from genome assembly GCF_022655615.1 of Tachysurus fulvidraco. Lineage (NCBI taxonomy): Eukaryota > Metazoa > Chordata > Actinopteri > Siluriformes > Bagridae > Tachysurus > Tachysurus fulvidraco. Next base: position 21,337,451 of record NC_062536.1, read on the forward strand.
AAAAATACATAAAGTAACAATTAAGAACATATTTTTTCCCAATAACTCTTTGATTATATGCTACAGAACACACCATATATTTATAGCCCTACGACAAAAATGGTTTCAATTTAGCCGAAACGGCAACTACGTTAATGGCCATAACTTATTTTGCAGAAACAGAATAACATCAACTGTGTCGGGCTTCAGGTGATTCTGCTGTGTCTCTAAAACACCTGCTGAACTAAAGACAGACGACTCAGATAAAATATGCATTTAAAACATATTTAGAGAATGTAGTTAATATTTGCATCATTAATGACTTGTGCCTGTCTCATCCAACTGAAATTAATCAAAATATATTTTTATTACCCGACCCACACGACCCGCGGATATAACCACGATCCGCACATCACTAAGAATCACACATACATATGCACACATAACCCCAAAGAACACCTCATAAAATAAAATAATAATTACACTACCGCACATGAACTCTGCACATTAAGTTTATTTTTATCGCAGGAATGTACTCTAACACACACACACACACACACACACACACACACACACACCTGCACTAAAACAGAAGCTTTAATAGATGTTTATCAGCAGAATCCTGTCTCTACACCACATACACTCTAACTGCACATTTCCTCTCACACACATTGAGCTTATTTTTATTTATTTGTCATAAAGAAATAAATCACACTGGATTTGGGGGAAAATATTGCTCTAATCACTGAGTTTACATTGAGGTGTGTATTTTGTATGGAGTGATTTGATTATTTTTATGCAGTGAATTTCAGCTAGAAGTTTAAATAGAGTACAATAAGTGTGATGTAGAACAGTCCACATATCACTCACCGCTTTGTGTGAAGCTTCTTCTAGCCATGTATCTGTGGTTGATCTCCTCATAGACTGCCTCAGGCTCAGACTTACGCATCGTCATAGAGACAACTGGGAGTAGGGAATAATAATAATAATAATAATAATAATAATAATAATAATAATAATAATAATAATAATAATTACTCTATAATATTAAATGTATTTACAGTATAAATGATAAAATGAGAATGAGATTTTAAATAACATAATAATAAAATGTGTGAAAGTGTGGTACCTCTCCTGAGCACTCTGTTCTGGTACAACAGTACCAGCAGAAGCACTAAGGCCAGGAAGAGCAGCGTTCCCAACACATAGAGAACCAGTGGAGGGAAGGATGGAGGTCCAGTTCTTACTGAGGTCAAAAACACAGAAGAGGATCTTGATACGACGCTGTGATCAGAGATATTTAGAACTTAATGAACAGTAATAAATTTTATATTAAACAAATACACACCTGGTTTGGTGGTGGTGGTGGTGGTGGTGGTGGTGATGGGTGTAGCAGTGGACACAGTGGATATGTCTGTATTCACAGAAAGAAAAACACTTTGTCTCACAATAAAAATAAACTGTTACTCAATAAGGTTTATGACATGCTGATCAGTGTTTACAGTTCAGGGTCTGAGATTTCAATCAAACATCTAAGATTCTAAATAAAAGTTATCAAGTCTTATCACTGAGACAGAAAGCTGAAAAGTTAGCACACCCCTCTGACTTGCACAGGTGACTCCAGCAGGAGAGCAGTCAGTGTGTTTCTTCAGGGAATGATGACAGTCCCACAGGTGAATCTCATCCCCTCGACACTTCACTCTGTTCAGCCAGAAAGTCCCTTTAAAAGAACCAAACCGATCATCAGCACTCAGCGCCGACCCACAGCCCAGCTGTCTGCACACCACCTGAGCGTTCGTGATGTTCCACTGATCATCACAAACGGAGCCCCACGTAGAGTTATGATACACCTCCAACCTCCCAGAGCAGCTTCCCTTTCCTCCACTCAGCCTGAGAGACCAGTGTTCTACATCACACACATCACACAAGAGGAAACACACCAACACTGAATAACAGCTCCAGTCACACAGCTCACTACAACACCATGACCATCTAACCTTATATTATACTCAACATGGTCTAGTTTACTCAAAACAGGTTTTGTGGTGTTCTGAAAAAGAATCTTATAACAACTAACTACAAACATCCTGAAATTCAGCTGCTAACTTTGATGTGTGATAAATAAATTAATTGTTAGCTGAATAAAATCATCTGAAGCAGTAAGATCAGACTTTGGTTTCTGTTTACTGATTTTTACTCTGATGGATTGGTTTTCATGAAATGTGAGAAAGATTGATGTCCTCAGGATGGATCTATGAGGAAATACATTAAAAGTTCTCTTAAAATGATTTTATAAATACAAGAGGAAATCTCTTCTGTCACCATCAAATCCACATGAAGAACAGGACTAAAAGCTTCTCCTTATATCTCCTTACTTGAGCAGTGTTTCTGAGAGGGAAGTAAAGAGCAGTTTCCTGGTGGACGTGGAGACTTTCCATCATCTGCAGTAATAAAATCAATGCATTAATTTTTCACATGCAGGTTATGACAATGTACAGAACCAGAAAAGTCTGAATCCACTCACCTGTGCAGGTAATATTAACCACTTCATCATGATTATCACATTTGTTCTGTCCCCAGGGTAAAGATGAACACTGCAACAGATTAGAGTCGTGTTTCCTACATTTCACATGATCCAGCCAGTTAGGAGCAGATTTTATTCGTGCTTCAGCGTTTGACAGACTGCCACATCTTCCACAGTTCAGCTCTCCACACACCATGTTTGCCGTCTCATCAGCCATCTGATTGTAACACACATTACCCCAGGTTCCATTGTAGAACACTTCCAGATTCCCCTCACAGCCCTTCGTGAGTCGGATCTCTTTAAACTCTGGTGAGAGAAGGACGACTTACACTTCATTTGAAAACGTCCTGTTTTATCCACACAGTTAAATATGTGTAAAATTATCTTTATATAAATATATATTTAAGATGGATTACATTTATAAACAGGTCCTTACTATCATGTTGAATTTCAGGAACTTTGGGCCTCAGTTTTGAAATAAAACATATACATATCTAACAGGGTTATTGTCAGTCATCACACTGTACCTGAGCAGACTACTCCTACGTCCTCATGGTGTCCACATTCACCCTCTTCACACAGCTGATATCTGCAGTTCCACAGGGACGTCTCGTTCCCCATACACTCCACCTCTTTCAGCCATATGGACCCAGTTCCAGGACCAAACCAGGCTGGTATGTGGTTACTGAGGGCCTCTCCACACTGCAGCTGTCTGCACACCACCTGAACATCCTCAATACCCCACGAGTCATCACACACAGTCCCCCACGAGCCGCTGTGGAAAACCTCCAGCCTTCCTGCACAGTCTCCCCCAGAACCAACCAGCCTGATGGAGCTGTTGGTGGGGTTAAAGATACCTGCGTTGTGGCCAAAAAAAACATAAAAATTAGGTGATTTATTTTTATTTCATCAATTAAACAAAACTTCTATAACTTGATAAAATATTTATTTAATCTGTAACTTTAATAGAAGATTTATTAAAAAAGGTAATGTGTCGCTCACCTGCGCAGGTGATGTAGAGCTGTTCCCCGGAGCTGCAGTTGACATGTTCAGCTTATGCACTGCTGCAGTTCCTCAGATGTTCTTCACTCCCAGAGCAGCTGAAACCTGTTACACACATGTGTTTGTGTTCAGTAGTGGTTGGAGAGGAGTGGTAGTTCAGCACAGAGCCACAGCCCAGCTGTCTGTAGAGCACAGACGCCTCAGACTGACTCCACGAGTCCAGGAGAACTCTCCTCCAGTCCTGCCTGAAATAAACCTCCACCTCCCCCTGACACTCGCTCCCTCCAGACAACCGCACTCGCCCCTCATGAAGCGACACAGAGGATCCTGAAGCAGAAGAAGGTCATTTAAATATTGTAATGAACTCTGACTTTATTCAGTAACCTGGTGTATGTGATGTTAATATCTCACCATTACAGATGACTCCAGCATCATGTTTATGAGAGCATGCAGCTCGACTCCATGATGAGATGCCACATTGTGATAGGTGTGTCTCCTTCCCCTGACAATCAAACACATCAGCCCAGATGTGGTTACTCCCCTCCCCAAACCAGTCCACCTCCACCACAGCCACAGCACTCCCACAATCCAGCTGTGCACACAGAACATCTACAGCTCTCATATCCCAGCTTACAGCACAAACTGTGCCCCACACACCGAGGTACAGGAGCTCCACTCGACCAGAACAGGAGTCCGGTCCGTTCACCAGCCGCGCCTCTGTGTAACCTGAACAAACAGCCGAGAGCTCAGTGAAAGAGGAACATTAACACAGGCACCTTAACGTTTGATTGACAGCTATGTGGTCTCTATTTAAACAGAAGTTACATCATGATACTTAACCAGAACATATTAATCCCACATCGTTGTCATGGGAACAGGTTGAGTGTTTGAGTGAAGATGATATTGGACAGAAGCTAATGTCAGATTCCTTTCCTCTACACTGAAGCTCCTCTGTCCACACCAGACCCTCCCCTCGTCCAAAAGCAGCTGATCCCAGAACCTTCACAGGAATCCCACAGTCCAGCTCTCGACACACAACCTCTGCATCCTGCTGGTCAAAGTCAGCATCACACACTGTGGACCAGGAACCTCCATGAAACACCTCCACTCTCCCAGAGCACTGGTAAGGACCAGCACTGAGTCTCGGCATTCTGTGACCTGTGTTTTATTTAATTGTGTAAATATTGTTTTCAACAAGACAGAACATAAAGAAATCATTACAATGTTATCAAATGTAGTTTAAATAAATCTATTGTGTTTAAAATACTTATATAAACATCTAAATTTTAATAAAGTTTATTTATTGTTCAAATTAAAATTAATCAATAATAATAATAATGTAACTAATAGTAATGTGTGTTCTAAACACAGATGTTTACCTGAGCAGGTGACTCCAGCATCTTCACCATGTCCACAGTTACTTTCCCCCACCCGTTTGATCTACAGTCCTTCAGTGTCGACTCTGATCCACTACAGCTCACATCATCCATCCAGATTGGTCCTGATCCTTGTCCAAAATGAGCTAAATACCGCACATTTACAGCCTTCCCACAGCGCAGCTCTCTACACACCACTGCAGCATCGTTCATATCCCAGTAATCATCACACACTGTTCTCCACTGTCCATCATGAAGAACCTCCACTCTCCCAGAACAGCGACTTCCAACATTCACCAACCTCACACTGTCTGAGAGAGAGAGAGAGAGAGAGAGAGAGAGAGAGAGAGAGAGAGAGTATCCACTAATACTGTGTTTGTAAATGTAAGCACTTAAAACATTTTTTTTTTAAATCTCACAAACACACACTTACACACTCACACACATTTGCTCACTAACACACTCGCCCAAACACTCGCACACACACACACTCATGCACAGGCACAAACACACACACATTCACACACACTTTCTCACACACACGCACACACACATTTGCTCACTGACACGCACTCACACACACACACACATACACTCACTCACACACACACTCAATCAGACAGACAGACAGACAGACACACACACACACACACACATTTGCTAACTAACACTAATTCACACACACACACACACACACACACACACACAAACACACATTTGATCACTAACACACATTCACACACACACACACACACACACACACACACACACACACACACACACACACACACACACACACACACACATGCACACACACACACACACACAAAGTAAATCATGTCTAAACTCTAAACATTAATCTCTCTCTGATTTTATAAGTGAGGCCTCAGAACAAACCCTGAGGATGATGTGTGTACTCTCATGTACAGCTTTTTATATTCTATAAAGATAAAACACTTTCACTGTTTATAAAGTTACAATCACTCCAGGAAACTTTCTTCATGTCATGATTAAAACTGGTCCCTACTGTTAAAGTGAGAAGTGTGTGATGTTTTCGTGTGAATAATCAGTGTGAACTTACCAGCTGCTGTGAGTGTGAGTGTGGATGAGAGAAGAATTAAAGTCAGACAGATTTCCATCTCCCTCCTCGCTGTACACGATGTGTTCACCTCCACTCGCCCAGAGAGACTGAGAGAAGTGTATCCCCTCATTCAGCCCCCTACAGAGAGACAGACAGAGAGACAGACAGAGGGAGAGAGACGGCCGCCAATCACACGCACTGTTACCTTATTAGAAAGACGAGAGGAAATCATCACACAGCCTCAATAACAAATCAGATGAGGCATCTTTCACTTTCTCCATATATATCAAAATAACGTCAGAGCTGATGAACAGAGCTCCACCTCCAAAATATACAAACCCACACAAATCTAACCCATAATATATAAACCCATAAATAAAAACACAAACACAACTCCTGAATAGTGTTTATGTCTGGAGTTACCATGTGTGTCATTTCAGTATTAAGTCCTCATTATGAGCTTAACTCTGAATATGAGACTTTATTATTAAAATGAGGAAAATGTTTTCATGATGTGAACTGAAGTGAATTTATGTCTGTGTTCCTGAGAACAGAACAGAACAGAATACAATAGAACAGAATCTTTATTGTCTTTGTATAAAAACAGTGACATTTGTCAGTAAAATTCCCAGTAAAAAATAAAGTCCTAAAATCCACAAAATTAAAATAAAATGTGGAGCATCAGTGCAGTAGAAGCTTGTGTGATATAAATTTTTCTATGGCACAAGTCTAGTGCGGTACAACAGTAAGTAATAACAGCAGCACGGTGACATCTGATGGAGGTGGATGTAACAGCTTGTATGTAACAGAGGTGTGTGTTAGAGTAGCAGATGTTGTAGAACAATGAGTGTGAGTCAGTGTGACATTAGTGCACCAGTCATTGTGAATGTGAACACACAGAGCGCCGCCTCTGTTCTTACCGGAGTCCCTTGTTCAGTCGGTGCGGTCATCTGACTGACTGCTAACTCAATAGCCGCGTCAGGGTGAATTATAAAAAGAAGCTGAATAAAAGATTTTGTCCTGAAGTGACCGTACATTAATTCAATTCAATTCAATTCAAGTTTATTTGTATAGCGCTTTTTACAATAGACTTTGTCTCAAAGCAGCTTTACAGAACATAAACACAGAGCAGAAGGTAAACATAATTAATGATAAAGGAAATAACGAATGATAAAAGAAATAAGAATTAACAGAATAAAAATTCTAGATTATTATTAGATGTATATAGTTCACAGTGTGTATGTATTTATTCCCCTATGAGCAAGTCTGAGATTACTCAGGCAGCAGCAACATTAGCAGTAAGATCCTCAGCACAGAGGGTTTGTGCTCCTTAGCCTGGCCTGTATCCTAGTGCTTCATCCTCACTCTTGTTTCCTCTCCCTACACCACCTTCACCGCCTGCCTCACGGTGTGCTGATCCACAGAGGTGTCGGTGCTCTGATTAGCTCAGCAGGAATCATATCAGTGTTGGGAAGTGACTTTCTCACACTTTGTTCATTTTTATTGCTTTATGCAAATGTCCGGTATAAGAATAAAAAGTATTTTAAAAAAAAGCAAAAAAAAAAAAAAAAAAAAAATAGAATATTAATAAAAAGTATAAACTATATAAGAAAACTGTATAAAAAACTATATAAAATATAAATTATTGATGGAGAAATAATGTATATACATATGCATAAATATACATAAACATAAATGTATATGGTTTTTAAAGATTGTCCTTAAAGTGGACTTTAAACTTTATAGCTTCATACCGCCACCTACTGTGATGGAGTGTGAAGAGAATTAATTCTACATTTCTCCTCATCTCTATATCCTATATTTTAATCCACTGATCTTAATAAATCTCATTATTCCATTCATTTGTTTTCAGCTTGTCGCTCTGTAAACACCTTAATGTTTACAGTTTAGTTTTACAATTTACAGGAACCGTAACTACCCAAAACCATCGGGGAACTTGAGTTTCTTCCTCTTATCATCTCAGGCAGTTTTTCCTCACCACCGTCACCTCAGGCTCGATCATTAGGGATAGATGTGTAGTGATAAATAAACTTTAACTATAAGCTGATGAGCTGCAAATCCAGTACTTCCTGTAGGTGTTTTTACTCAGCATGCAAAATCTGTAGTGGTGGAATGGGCAAATAAAACCTTTAAGGTCTGATGGGCAGGAAGGCAGTGAAGGCCAGAGTCCCATAGAATGATCCGGAGTAATGCTTGTCATGGCACTGGACTCTAACTTCAGAAGCAGAGAGGATGGTGTTGCTTCAGCACAACTTCTTGCACAGGTAATTAGTATTAAACATGAGATCAAATCTGATTGGTTCATTCTGAACTTTTTTATTCTCTAAATACTTTCTCTTTTACAGTTAAATTTTATTTTTGCAATTGCATGGAAATCTTTCTGAATTAAGATTATTTTCCTTTTTTTAATTAATTAATTAATTTGTCTATACAAGATTGTGGGGTTCTTTAGATCTTTTGTGTTTGTTTAACATATATATCAATAAAACCTTTAATATTCTCAATATTGCAATATTGTAATTTGTAAAATCTGTTGTTTTATTATTATTATTATTATTATTGTTGTTGTTGTTAATAACAATAATAATAATAATAATAATAATAATAATAATAATAATAATAATAATAATAATAATAATAATAATAACTTTTCATTGGATGTGTGTTATCGCCATCTTGTGGATTCACCCATTTTTTCAGATATTAAATACAAAACCGAATCCAATTTTCAATTTTCAGAACACAGACAGACTCATTACACTGTCAATATCAACCATCTAATCTGTGCTCAAAATTAAACGATGCTTTCAGATCAGAGACACAGACAGAAATATATAAACATTACAGAACATTCATGAGACATTTCATCAAAAAATGGAAAACAGTATAAACCTTTAAACAATGGACATTGTCTCCAAGCAGCTTTACAAATATATAAAAATATAGAATTAAAATTACAAAGTTTAAAATGTAATTAATATTTATCCACAATGAGCAAGCCCGAGGTGACGGTGGTGAGAAAAAAAAATTACATGATGTAATTTCTACAAAAAGAAAAGTTCGCAGGTCGCTCAAAATAAATTCCAACCGGCAAGAAAAATCCCGGAGCACGAAAACCAGAAAAAAAAGCAGGCAGCAACGAGCAACATCTTATTATTTAACACATTCCCTGATGTATCGTCTCGTCCAGTTGGAGGTTTGTTTCGTGTCTTAACCACAGGAATATACCACACAGTATCATCATTACTGAAGCTCCAACAGCAGCACCAATCAGCACAGAGGAAACAACTGAACACAAAATAAACACACAGAGATTATAGTATGAATATGTTCATTAATACACAATAGTAATAAATATTATTGAGCTGTAATAAGAGTTATCTATAATGTAGTTAAATTAAATATAAGTTGTATATTTTGTAGATATTAGAGAATATAGAGGCACAGAGAATCGGCCACAATCTATATTTGCAGTATTTTGTGTAGTAACTGATAAAAAAGAGAACAATGTTCATCATGACCTGCACACGACCTGGTGTAATACTTTCTCTTCTGTTTTGTGGTGACTTGAGAAACATTTATAAAACAAAGCAAATTAAGTAGAATTTTGAAGAGAAGCATGTTTTCAATTGATCAGACATTTAGATGGATTCATCTGAGCTTCTCTGTAAAAGTCTCTATCAGAAAAACGTTTTTAGCATTTGTTCTGTACAATTACTTTAACCTTCATATTGTCCCTGGGTCTGTTTGACCCGGCCGGAAGAATTTAATGTATCATAACTTGGGTTTTCTTCCACATATTTGCCTGAAATATAGCAGGATTGTTCCAAATTAATTTTGTCTATTTTCCTTGAACTATGTATTCAGAACAATATAAACTACGTGTTTTTGTTCCGCTTGGGTAATTTTGACCCGGCCACATTTACACACACACACACACACACACACACACACACACACACACACACACACACACAAACAAGCACTGGGCATAGCAATTCATTAGGCCTTGCAGAAAAAACAAAAGCTACTCATTTGTAAATACTTCAGACTTGTTATATGCATTTGTACAGCTGGGGACAATATCTTCTCCTCTCTTCCTCCTCTACCAACAATCTTTACACACACACACACATACTCACACACACACACACACACACACACACACACATTGTGTTTTCATATTCAAATCATATTTGTTTCCTCTTTTATTTATGAATTTAGTTGCATCAGTCAGCTTTGGCCTGGAGATATGCTGAGTAATGTTTGACATTTAACAGTCAGTGGTTATCCAAAATAATATTTAATAATTTCTGCTTATTTTACTCAAAACACGGCAAAATTTCATAAGGTTTATCGTTCATAAATTAAGTAAAATAAAAAAAACATACAGAGGTAAACGAACTTTTAATCAAATGAAATTATGGCATGTTTTTGAGTGTGTGTGTGTGTGTGTGTGTGTGTGTGTGTGTGTGTGTGTGTGTGTGTGTGTATGTATGTGTGTGAGTGAGTGTGTGTGTGTGAGTGTGTGTATCTGTGTGTGTGTGTGTGTGTGTGTGTGTGTGTGTGTGTGTGTGTGTGTGTGTACACACACTGCTGCAGTACTCACCTTGAACTCTTACTGATGGTCTATAAGTGTTTTTTAGACTTTCCGTAGCCTCTAATAACGTTGAATCTAATCTAATCTAATCTAATCTATAGTAATATGTTCCTCTGTCACTCTCACTGATGTTGTAGAAGATGGTTTTGAAATTCTTCATGAGGAGATCTCCTATAATTTCACCTTCAATATTGTTCGCTGTAGCTACTTTAGAGTTAAAGACTTTGTTACTGACAGCATTAGTTCCATCTTTTAACCAGATTCCTGTAGGATCTCCCTGGAGGTCTACGTCATATCGTTCTGTAATCTGAAAACTGCAGGGTATGAGAACACAGAGTCCTCTCAGAGCTTCTACACTCTCTGGTAGACTGATGGAGAATTCTCTACACAAAACAGCTGCAAACACACAATAACACACAATAACACACACACACACACACAATAACACACACACACACACACAATAACACACAATAACACACACACACACAATAACACACACACAATAACACACACACGCACACAATAACACACACACACACAATAACACACACACAATAACAAACACACAATAACACACACACACACACACACACACACAATAACACACGCACACAATAACACACACACGCACACAATAACACACACACACACACACACACACACACACGCACACAATAACACACACACAATAACAAACACACAATAACACACACGCACACACACAATAACACACACACAATAACACACACACGCACACAAAAACACACACACACACACACACAATAACACACACACAATAACAAACACACAATAACACACACACACACAATAACACACACACACGCACACAATAACACACACACGCACACAATAACACACACACACGCACACAATAACACACACACAATAACAAACACACACACACACACAATAACACACACACACGCACACAATAACACACACACGCACACAATGACACACACGTGCCCACACACAATAACAAACTATCAGTAACAAAACACCAGGAAGCAGTTTGGAGTTTGGTGCCTTGCTCAAGGTCATCTCAGTCGTGGTATTGCCTTAATTAGAATTAGAATATGTGCTCCTTTTAAATGTGAGCCTTCATTTCATTGTACAATGACAATAAATTATTCTATGCTATTGATGAGAGAAACTGATTTTAGGAGTGATATTACACTTAAACAAATCTCCCAAAATATTCATTATTAGACAGTTTTAAAACAAAGTCCTTAATAAATGTATAATTTACATTTATTGGGCTTATTCAAGTTTAATTATTTAAGTTGTGTTATATTTGGTAACATAATTAACCATAACTTAAATACTAAAAAAATAATAAATAAATATTTTTGATGAACATTTTGGTTTATTTTGGTTGATTTAGTTGGTTATTCATGCAGTCACCAGCGTATGGTGGTGTGAGCAGGCAGAGGATCGATTTCAGCTAGTAATGACATGTCTCGAGACTAAGAACCAGTAAGAGCTGCGACTGCATTACAGAATGACACCAAACTGATTCAGTTTAACACATTTATTATTAGGTCACACATTAATTACTGTAACAAACAAAAAACAGAAAACAAACGATGCTGATTTTATCTCTGGGTTCAGGAAAGTTCACCTAGAGAACATACACAAATAGATTTAATGATGTAGTGCAATAATACACAATAATCCTTATCCAGAGTACCATAATATCCATGTTATACCCAAAGGGACGATAGCAAAGAGAAAAAACTTAGTATTGGAAATAACTCTGTGCTGCAACTGGACATTTGTGTGCATTACTACATCAGTCCATCTGAGGGATGTTCTACAATAAAAGCATGTTTAACTTTCATCCATTTAAATTGCACAAAGCAAGCAGGAGGCTTTTTAACAGAGTAAATACAATCATAACACATACACAAAGTCTAAACAATGTGTTAAACACTAAACACATACATGAGACGAAACACTAACACGGACCACAGCACACAGAGTCTCCAGCTCATCACCTCCTCTGAGACATACAGGATGATGGAGGCTACACAAATCTCCCCTCAGCTGATCACATAATGCCCCATTTGTATTAAAATACATATAAACTCTCATTCTCTCATCCTTGGAAAGTGTAGCAAGAACTTCTTATATTTATTCAACATTAGATCATTAAACAAATGGTAATTTAATCAGTTCTGTCTTTCTGTCTCTGTTATATCTGTCTGTCTGTCTGCCTTTCATTAGAACTTTAGAGCTTTATGTGATAAAAGCGTGTGTTTAATAGGGAGAGACACGGTTTCATGTAAGATGACTGAGACACCGGCACTCCAACATCGACACTGATGTGATCACTGCTGTATACAGATGGATTTAAGTCCCACTGTTACAGCTGAGTGCTCAGGTCATCTGTCCTCACACCGTCTGTTAAATACAAATTCTGTTTTGCTTATTCTTCTGAGACAAAAATGTATCCAGAGTAACTCCTCCTAGGGCTTTTGAGTCATATGCAGCAAGATCGGTTATGGTGTAGACCCTGGTCTGACGTTTGTTGCTGTTCCTTTTCTAAGTGATAAGAGTTCTGGTACTCACAGAACCGGGTCTCAAAGTGGTCTTTTTTGCCATAGACCCCCATTATAAGGTTTAGAGGTTTATAACTCAGCAAGCTTTCTAGCTATCTAACTCAAACTCAGCCAGCTTCTTTAGGGTGATACTCTGGACATAGATTTAAATTGGTGGACCGACTGGCCTTTCAGTTTTCCCACAGCCTCCAGTATATGCAAGATCAAAAAAGTTCCACAACATTGGCGTGATATATCGAAACACTCAGCACAATAAGGTGAATTGTGTCACAGGTATTCGGGTATGAACTCATACCATGTGTGTGTGTGCGTGTGTGTGTCTGTGAGTGAGTGTTTGTGTGTGTGTGAGTGTTTGTGTATGTGTGAGTGAGTGTGTTTTTGTGTATGTGTGTGTGAATGTGTGTGTGTGTGTGTGTGTGTGTGCTTGTGTGTGTGTGTGTGTGTGTGTGTGTGTGTGTGTGTGTGTGTGTGTGTGTGTGTGTGTTTGTGTATTCCTCTTCAAAAGTATTGGCACCCGAGCATACCGGCTTTTGGGAATACTTACTCCAAACCAACATCAAATTTTGTCACAACTAGCTTTAAAAATTTAGTTATTATTATTATTATTATTATTATTATTATTATTATTATTATTATTATTATTATTATGAACTACGGTTCTATAAATATCACTCTTTTCTCCAGAGCAATAAACTTATAGTTTATCTACATTTTTTATATATCTTTTTTAAGCTAAGCTACTGAATACAACATTTAGCTCTCTGCAGCTTGTGCATCTGCATATGATTTTAAATACTAAATTAATTCATGTTATTCTTTATTTTTTACTTTTTTATTCACATTTATGAGGTGTTTAAAAACCACCAGCTTCTTCCGAGAAGTGTCCTAAATCTCATTCTCCTCTCTGTGTTTGTTTTATTTCATTATTAACATCATTATTGACATCATTGTTCACTTCACCTAAATCAAAATGCATTTGCTCCATCGTTGTCTGCCCGTGTGATGTTTCCGTAAGTTTCCTCCTCCTCTCCTTTTCCTCCTTTCCTTTTCTTCCTGGACTTCCTTAATGACTGGTCCTGTAGCTCCTCCCTCAGTGTCTTGTTCAGAGCTGTGTCTGATGGTGGCGTAGCCAGTAGTAAGAGCAGAAAGTCCTCTGATTTCACTTCCGGCTCCATTTGGAAACTCCACAGTGGAGTAATGAAGTGAGTCTAATTACATGGTTTTCTGTTTAGTGAAATATTTTCTCTCATTTGTCCTGCTGGTGGCACTGTTAGGATGCTGCTGTACTATTATTATTATTATTATTATTATTATTATTATTATTATTATTATTATTATTATTGATAAAACTGCTAATATTACAAAGTTACAGATATGAGTAATTATAGAAGTGTTTTAATGTCTGCTTGATCCCATGTTTAAAATTTCACAAAAGCTGATATGGTCACAAAAAGATTGCACTTTGTGCTAAATAGTAATAAAACTGGGAAAAGAATAATAGTTTGTTGGAATGCAAATCAGCTAGATGCACTTTATATAATGTTATGGAGGGTGAGTCCACATAAACCATGACAGTAACAGCGTGTCCAGCTAAACACTCTTAGAAACTGAATATCAGAGAGTTAGGAGGGAGAGCAGCTGTGTGTGTGTGTGTGTGTGTGTGTGTGTGTGTGTGTGTGTGTGTGTGTGTGTGTGTGTGTGTGTGTGTGTGTGTTGGCTTTTATTCATTAAGATGAAGATTTTCAGTTATATAAGGTTTAAGGCTGAGCTCAGGGTGGTGCTGAGATTTGAACTCACAACCTTCTGAACAGTATATAAATATGTATTTATTTTTACTGCCTGAGATGTTCTATAATGACACTGAACACAGATTCATCACTACAAGTGTCACTCACTCAAATTACATCATCACATTATATTATAAAATAACTTTTATTTAATCACTTGTTTGAAAAAAATACATAAAGAATTTATTAAAAATGTGACTAAATCTCGGCACAAGAACCTTTTGAAAGCTGTGGTATACAGTAAAAGATAAACCAAGGTGAATATTTCAGGACATCCAGAAAAGCAAATTGTCAAAGAGAAATAAAACAAAATCAACAGAAAAACTCGGCCAAGTATACAGAGCTCCACTCATGAATAAATTATTAATAATTTTATATAATATTACATAATGTTTGATATATTCTAGAATTTTTAATTTCCAATTAAATGTTTAAATTAATAAACACACATTTACTCTGGACCTCAGGATAATAAATGTAATAATTTTAAATGATTATTTAATAATAATTGTTATTAAGAGCATTACAAGTTTGTATCCACAAGATGGCAGTAAAGAATTTACAAACTGAGATTTCTGTTTAGTGAAATATTTTCTCTCACTTGACCTGCTAGGGGTGCTGTTCGGATGTTTCTGTATTATTATTATTATTATTATTATTATTATTATTATTATTATTATTATTATTATTAATAATAATAAAAATAATAATAATAAAACTTATATTATAATGTTAATACAATATTATTAAGTTATAGATATGATTAATTATATTTATTTTTTGAATACAAACACAACTCCTGATTTTTTTTTAATGTCTGCTTGATCCCATGTTTAAAATTTTATGAAAGCTGATATGGTCACAAAACTTTGCACATTATTGCTAAATATTAATAACATAAATGGGAAAATAATAATAGTTTCCAAGAGTGCAAATCAGCTAGATGCACTTTATATTAGAATTACATATGTGTGGGTTTTTTTTTTTACAGGGATTTCATTTATGTAATGTTATGGAGGGTGAGTCCACATAAACTATGACAGTAACTGGCTGGGTGTCCAGCTAAACACTTTATACCTGTGTATATTTGCATCTCTGTGTGTGTGTGTGTGTGTGTGTGTGTGTGTGTGTGTGTGTGTGTGTGTGTGTGTGTGTGTGTGTGTGTGTGTGTGTGTGTGTGTTGGCATTTTTTCCATTAGGATGAAGAAGATTTTATACAGTTGAGTTATTGAGGGTTGCACTCACGGTGGTGCTGAGATTTGAACTCACATCCTTCTGATCAGAATATATTTCTACTGAGTTAGATGTTCTATAATGACACTGAACACAGATTCATCAAAGAGTCACTCAAATCACATCACCACCTTATATTATAAAAAACTTTTATTTAATCACATGTAATACATGAAAATACATGAAGAATTTATTGATGAACCAGAAACTGCGGGACACTTTGCCAATATTGACTCTAAAAAAGGAAAACAAAAGTTTGACAAGGACAGTAATGCAACATCAGAAAATGAAACAGAAAGACTATTAAGACAAGGGAGCTAGACAATTGAAACCCCTTTATGAACAAGATGTGGTTAGAGTTGAGGGGCCAACAGGATGGAAAAAGAAAGTTAAAAGAAATACATCCCAGGTGCTATTTGGTCCAAACAGAAGATGGGCAGATACTACGAAGAAATCGACAGAGTTTGCTTAAGTCTGCAGAAAGGAGTAAGTCAAATATAGAACTGTCTTCCTTGGATGAGATGTCATCTGCTGAAATGCAGGCTGCTGAAATGCCTCCTGTTGCTGTGTCTCCTGATCTTGGATCTCAGCTCTCGTAACAGTGCTCTGAACCTGATTCTTTGGATCTAAAGACAGACAGTCCCATTTTAAGGAGGTCTACTCATGTTAGAAAACCACCTGTTAGACTGGACTTGTGAAAAAAAAAAGGGTGTTGAAAAGAATTATGAAAAAAAAAGGTTGTAAAGGATGAAATTGATTGTTTAGTGTGGGATGGGTCTGGGGTAAATTGTGTGATGATCATTTGTTAAAGGAAGGGGGATGTAATGAGTCGGATGTTGTTTGGCCCACTAGGTGGCAGTAATGGGTAGTATAAAGGTGGGTGCATTGAGTGAAGAAGGGGAGTAATTTGTATGTGAAGTATGTCCCCGGTGGAAAGAAAACCAGTTTATGCAACCTAGAGTTCGTCGTATTTGTATGATGCCTGACTAATACAGGGCACATGAGTAAAATGTGCAGAAAACGTTTAGAATGTAGGATTTGTCATAAAAGACATCCAACAATCCTACATGCACAATGTGGAGTTGGATGTATCTTTTCACTTGGAATTGAATCTTTTCGAATAAATAAATCATCCTCAATTCAACTATGGAGTAGCGTCAACTTTACTTTCCCACCAGAAATGGTTAAACTCAAGGAAGCCATTACACACTTGTTTTAACAAAATACATTTATTATAAATGTGACTAAATCTCGGCACAAGAACCTTTTGAAAGCTGTGGTATACAGTAAGAGATAAACCAAGGTGAATATTTCAGGACATCCGTAAAAACAAATTGTCAAAGAGTAATAAAACATTATTAATAATTTTAAGTAATATTACATAATGTTTGATATATTCTAGAATTTTTAATTTCCGATTAAATGTTTAAATTACTAAAGACACATTTACTCTGGACTTCAGGATTATAAATTTAATAATTTTAAATGATTATTTATTAATAATTTTAATTGAGTGCATTACAATTTTGCATCCACAAGATGGCAGTAAAGAATTTATAGACTGAGATTTGTGTTTAGTGAAATATTTTCTCTCACTTGACCTGCTGGGGGCGCTGTTAGGATGCTGCTGTATTATTATTATGATTATTATTATTATTATTATTATTATTGTTGTTGTTGTTGTTGTTGTTGTTGTTATTAATAACAACAACAACAACAACAATAATAATAATAATAATAATAATAATAATAATAACAATAATAATAGTAAAACGCATATGATAATTTTAATATAATATTATTACGTTATAGATATGATTAATTGTAGAAGTTTTTCTGAATACAAACACAACTCCTGAATATTTTTTAATGTCTGCTTGATCCCATATTTAAAATTTTATGAAAGCTGATATGGTCACAAAATTTTGCACATTCATGCTAAATAGTAATAATATAAATAGGAAAATAATAAAAAATAACATTTTATTAGTTTCCAAGAGTGCAAATCAGCTAGATGCAATTTATATTAGTTCTTACATGTGTGTGTTTTTTACAGGGATTTCATTTATGTAATGTTATGGAGCATGAGTCCACATAAACCATGATAGTAACTGGGTGTCCAGCTAAACACATCTTATTTCATACATACTTCTCGGTTTCTCAAACATATCTCGCCAGCCGACTCTGTGTGCGCTGCTAATTTCTTTTCTTCTCTAAACTCACGGTTAATGCTTCTATATATGGTCATACTTCCTGCAACTTCTCAGGCTGTGATTATATAGAACTGAAGCTTTCTTTCACCGTGGAATTTGACAGCAGGCTATAAAACACTGCGCATGCAGATTACTCACCGCGAATACACAGAAGGCTTTACTCTTAACAGCAGGCCTTGAAACACGTGTGTGCAGATACTCTCAGTAATACACAGTAGGCTTTATAAGTGTTTACTACTAGAAAGTTTACAGTAAAATACACAAGATTAATCTAATCAACTCTATTACATGAGGATACATGATTATAAGTAAAAGAAAAGCATTTCAGAATTTCCTTGAACATTCTGAAAATAAAACATAATAACACATAATGCATTATAGTCATTTTTATTCTTTTGGAATCTTCTCCAGCTGTCTAGGTACAGCGTCTGATCCCTCGGTGTCTTCTTTTAAACACTCATATTCAGATCTTTTAACTCTTCAACCAATTCTTCAACCTTTTGGATTTTTACATCAATCTGTCTTTGTTTCTTCCCCTTACGTTTAGCTTTTCTTTCCCTATTTCTCCTTCTCTTTGTATTATCTATGTTTGTCTGTCTATTGACGGATAAGTTAATAATTGGTCGTGGTGTACCTTGATATTTACTATTATTTATTTACTGAGGACCAGTATTAAGAAAAACAGTAACTCCATCCAGTACATGCCGGTGTCTGATAACATGCCGCTGGCTCACAACACCCCCCTCTTGGAGTTCTAGGAGCACACATAGCCTTATACTCATCCTCATCTTTAATTTGCCACTGAAGATTGGTCCCTTGTCTCCTATATCTCAGGGGAATTATAGAATCAATTTGCCCCAGCAGATGAAGTCTACCAGAAGTCCGCATCCAGTTCTCACCTACCCAGCAAAGGATCGAATAACGGTCTCTTTTTAACAGAGCAATTTCATCCCAACTTTCATCTTCCTCATCCCACATAGACTTATCAATTTGAGATTTATACATTGGTGTACTAAGTAATGGTAAACTATAGTCACAATCCCACGCAGGACTCTCCATGACCCACAGCTGTCGTACCTCATGTTCCCCGTAACGCCCCCTCTCGCTCACCACGGCCTGGATGGGATCCCAAGGTCCAGCCAGATGCTCGCCACCCATGAGTTCAAGCATCACTGGACCCCCCTGGGATTCCACACCACTTTGCCTCTGTTGAAAGAGATGGCATTCAAGTAAACACCAGGACGGGCTGGGTCATAAACAGGCTGCATGCGATATATAGTTCTTCTCGAATTACCTAAATCCCATGGATGAAAGGGATCAACACGTTTTACTGAGAAATTGGGTAGATAATGACTTGATATAAACTTAAGAAATTTGTCATGCATCCTAATGTCATTGCATTCCCATGCTGCTATTTCATCAATGTAAAGTCTTTTTTCTTTAAAGTCTTCACGCCAACACCGTGCACAAAATCTATCGTCCAATTTAGTGACGACAATAAAAGAATGAGTTTTTCTACATTGTCTACACCTAAATAGCGCTCTTGGCGCATCTGTGTATGTCCTCATTCTATTTCTCTCATGTTCTAGAGCCTTTTGGATTTGTTCCTTAACTCTGTTATTCATCACCTCTTCCTCTGACGGGAGAGGCATCTCTTTCTCCTTTTCAACACAAATTATCTGACATTCATCATCACTTTGTTGAAATTCCACATTATCAATCATTGTACATTTAGATGAATCAGCTACAATACATGGTTCATCCTGAATTACAACTAGGTTTTCATTGTCATTCAGACGTTTCAAATCAGCAGAACATTTTGCGAGGTCCGTTTTCCGTTCCAGGTCTACCGGGTCAGCCTTACTTATATCATCAAGGAACTCGTCAAACATCCCCTGATGAAGGAATAGTATGTCTAGTAAGTTTCAACTTACAATTCAATGAAGTGAATAACATTAAAATTCCCAACATTATAGGTCTGACATCATTTGTATATTCAGTACAGGCATATGCAACCATAGTAAAAATAACATTTGGGACAAGAATTTTCAGATATTTAAATCTATCTTGTTTCCATACATAAATGGTTACCCATAACAAAAACCAAAAACTCATAAATGCAATTACACATATAGTAATCCACTTAGGTCCTTTAAACAAGTGTACTACAGGAACACAGGAAGCAAGCTGCACACAGGAAGCAAGCTGCACACAGGAAGCTCTCGCATCTTCCAATTTATATGCCTGGCTGAGTATTTTTTATTCAATTCCGAGTTATCTTGAGTCTACACTTTAATTCTTGACATCGTATTTACTTGTCCCGCAGCATCAGCTTTTAGCCAGCGAGCATAACTAGCCTGTTAGCTCGGCTACCGCTAGTACAAGCTCTCGCATCTTCCACATTTTCATTTCACAGACTGGAGTGAGAGGCAGGGAGTTGACCTGCTCAGTCCAGTGGCTCGCTCCCACCCTGCTCTCCTCCATGTCCTTTCTCATCTTTTAGAAGCAAGTGATATACAATAAATAAATAAATAAATAAACAGGTTAAATAGTCCGCTTCTAGCCGGCTAGCACAACTAGCCTGTTAGCTCAGCCACCGCTACTACAATCTGTTGTACTTGCTCTGTAACACCATACCGGTTACGCCTCTGCCTTTGAGTGCAGGTGAGGATGCATTGGAGCTGCACTCGGTAGAGCTCCAGCTGGTTGCTGTGGAGAAGCAGATCCGCGAACTACAGGTGAAGCAGGCCGAGCTGCAGGAGCGGAAAGCCGCGCTGGAAGCTCCCCGGTCGGTCGCTCACCTGTCTCAGGTAAACTCCCAGGATGTAATGACCACTCCCTCCACCTCTACCCCACGTGTTTCTCTGTCCAGGCCCAACACACCGATGAAGTGGCCTGCCCAGGAGCTGTTCACTCCGGTGCCAGGACACCGCAGGCCCTGGGTGCAGCAGCGGAGGACGCGTGCCGGTCCCCGGCCTAGGACCTCTCCCCCTCCACCACCGCCGGTCTTCGAGATCCCCACCCGGAACCGCTTTGCCCCCCTTCGCAAGACGGACTGTGACAACGTGATCATCGGAGACTCCATCGTCCGCCACGTCCGTGCTACAGTGACTAAAGGTAAGGCTTGCACTCACTGCTTACCTGGTGCTCGTGTTCTTGATGTCTCTGCACAGGTACCTAGAGTCATGAGCAGAAACACCAGAGCTGTGGTTCTTCATGTCGGCTCAAATGACACCAGCCTGAGGCAGTCAGAGATCCTGAAGAGGGATTTCAACACCCTGGTGGAGACTGTTCGCAGCACAGCGCCCACGACGAGGATTATCGTGTCTGGACCGCTTCCAACTTACCAGCGAGGAATTGAAAGGTTCAGTAGACTTTTTGCTTTAAATGAATGGTTACAGTCATGGTGTCAGGCTCAGAAACTACTCTTTATCGATAACTGGAATGTTTTCTGGGAGCGTCCTAGGCTATTCCGAGCTGACGGCCTGCACCCCAGCAGAGTTGGAGCGGAGATCCTCTCGGACCACATCTCCAGGGCGCTGAACACCTTCTGACTGGTAAACTACTCTTTAAATTTAAATCTCAATAGCCATCCTTCACCTCAGCACATTGACACAGAAAATGCACACATAGCTCACCCTATAGAAACTGTGTCTGTTCCCCGAGCAGTGAGATCCAAAAGTAAATACACGAGAAGTTCTCGAAATAATCTTACTGTAATTAGACCAGAAAAATGCCAAAGAAACAAACAAAAACAGTTCTTAAGGTTTGGACTTCTGAACATTAGATCTCTTGCACCCAAAGCACTTATTGTAAATGAAATGATCTTAGATAATAGCCTTACTGCACTCTGCCTCACCGAAACGTGGATTAAACCAAATGAATACATCAGTCTAAACG
Organism: Tachysurus fulvidraco; assembly: GCF_022655615.1. Classification (NCBI taxonomy): domain Eukaryota; kingdom Metazoa; phylum Chordata; class Actinopteri; order Siluriformes; family Bagridae; genus Tachysurus; species Tachysurus fulvidraco. The sequence continues at coordinate 21,359,752 of NC_062536.1, forward strand.
AGTCTACACCATCAGGATATATCTATAAGCACGAGCCTCGTCTGACTGGTCGTGGAGGTGGTGTCGCCACTATCTTTAGTGATTACCTCACTGTTACCCAGAGAACACAGCATAGATTTAGTTCTTTTGAAGTGCTCGTCCTTAATGTTACACTATCGCACATGCACACGAAGAAATCCCCGATGTCTCTTGCTCTAGCGACCGTGTACAGACCCCCAGGGCCCTACACAGTTTTTCTTAGAGAATTCACAGATTTTCTCTCAGACCTATTGGTTAACTTTGACAAAGCATTAATTGTAGGAGACTTTAACATTCATGTTGACGACACAAACGACGCTTTAGGACTCACATTTATGGACTTACTAAACTCACTTTGGCTCAAACAAAACATCACTAGTGCAACTCATCAACGTAACCACACATTAGATTTAATAATATCACACAGAATAGAAGTCACTGATATAGATATCATACCTCAAAGTGATGACATCACAGATCATTACCTCATAATGTACACACTACCTATAGAACAGACGAACTGTGTCTCACCACGTTATCGACTCGGTAGAACCATTATTTCACAAATAACCTGCCTGATCTGTCTGGACTTCTTACTGTACCCTCAAACTCAAACGACCTAGATGCAATGACTAACAGCATAGACGCTATATTCACTAGCACATTAGACACTGTTGCCCCAGTCAGATTACAGAAGGTTAGAGATAAAACACTTGCACCATGGTATAATAGTCATACTCACACCCTCAAGAGGGAGACCCGTAACCTCGAACGGAAATGGAGAAAAACTAAATTAGAGGTGTTTAGAATTGTGTATAAGGACAGTATGTCCAGCTACAGACAGGCTCTAAAAGCTGCTAGGGCTGAGCACCTGAGCAAACTCATAGAAAATAACCAGAACAATCCCAGGTTTTTATTTAGCACAGTGGCTAGTTTAACAAAAAATCAGAAATCTGAACACACTATTCCATCACATTTCAGTAGTGAGGACTTTATGAGATTCTTCACTGATAAAATCGAAAGTATCAGGAATAAAATAGGTGACACTCAAAATATGAGAGCAACCAGTGACACATGTCTAAAATACTTGAAAAGGTTGTGTCTGTTCAACTGAGCTCCTTCTTACAGGAGAGCAACATCCTTGAAGAGTTTCAGTCAGGTTTCAGGCCCCATCATAGCTCAGAAACTGCACTTGTTAAAGTTACAAACGACTTGTTCTTAGCTTCGGACCAAGACTGTACTGTATGTCACTATTAGTTCTACTTGACCTTAGTGCTGCATTCGACACTATAGACCACAACATTCTTCTAGATCGCTTACAATATTACACAGGTATTCATGGTCAGGCTTTAAGCTGGTTTAGATCCTACCTGTCTGACCGATACCATTTTGTAGAATTAAATGGTGAATCCTCCAGTTTACTACCAGTTAATTATGGGGTCCCTCAAGGATCAGTAATCTATAGGATCTACACTGGCTACCTGTTAAGTTTAGAATTGACTACAAACTGCTGCTACTTACGTACAAGGCTCTTAATGGTTTAGCTCCCATGTATCTAACTAGTCTTCTAACACGTTACAATCCTTCACACTCTTTGAGATCACAAAACTCAGGACTTCTGCTAGTTCCCAAAATATCTAAGTCTACTAAAGGTGGTAGAGCGTTTTCTTATTTAGCTCCCAAACTTTGGAATAGTCTTCCTGATAGTGTTCGGGGTGCAGACACACTTTCCCAGTTTAAATATAGATTAAATCTCTTAGATCTCTATTAGATATTAGATCTCTTTAGTCAGGCGTACACATAATACATTCCATAATATCATGCACCAGTACATCAGACCGGCACATTTTTATGAACAGCAGATTTGTTAATCCCTTTCCACTGCTTCTCTCTTTGTACCTATCCCGAGGCATCCAGACACTGTACCAGCTCCCAACGTCCTCTGTGGGACGAAACCTTTGGACGTTCACTGAGCCGAGGCCGACTCTAAGAATCCTGAGACATCTCCAGTTAGACTCTGTGGTACTCAGGAGATCAGAAGTCCTTGAACCTTACACCAATACAACATTTAACTGACTGTATATTACAATCACACCCCAGTGTCACCCATATGAGGATGGGTCCCCCTTGAGTCCGGTTCCTCTCAAGGTTTCTTCCTTTACCAATTTAAGGGAGTTTTTCCTTGCCAATGCTGCCTGAGTCACCTCAGACTTGCTCATAGGGGAATAAATACATACACACTGTGAACTATATACAACTAATAATAATCTAGAATTTTTATTCTGTTAATTCTTATTTCTTTTATTATTCGTTAATTCCTTTATCATTAATTATGTTTACCTTCTGCTCTGTGCTTATGTTCTGTAAAGCTGCTTTGAGACAATGTCTATTGTAAAAAGCGCTATACAAATAAACTTGAATTGAATTGAATACTAAAATTGTTAAGACTGTATAGCCAAATGCCATCAGTGATAATAAGATACTTCCCCTTATTTTCCATATCTGATTGAATCCTTTACTATGAAACAACCACATGATTAAAGTTAACGTTGCTGATATTTCTCTAATTTGTTGACAGTTCCCAAGAATCCTATAATAATTTTGAAACCAGGATGTCGATCACATATTAAACAAAAAGAGGCCAAAATCCAAAGTCAGATATTAAAACTTACCTCTGTCCATGACTTTAAGCCATCTCCCATGCAACTGCTGCTAAAAGCGGTAGTATTGTCACTGAAGTTAGATGCCATTTCAGATCAGTTAAAATTTAGAGATCAAAAATTTAGATCCTGGTTTCACAAAAATCTGCTGCTTAAAGCTTTGCTAGATTTAGTCTCGCACAAGTGGGTCTTCAATGAAGAGTGACTGAGTGTGTGTCAGTGATGGGTTTTTATACTTTACAAATAAACTGCTCTGCCTTCTTCACCTTGACCCGGTGAATTAACGACCTCCTCGAGCTGAAAAGCCTCAAACACCTTGCACATTGTTCCCAACATTGCATGCATTTCACTGTTATTATTAAAGTTATTATAGTTCCTATTATACCAACAATAATCCACCACCATTTTATGATTATTCCCCAAATTGTCTCTACTAGATTCCAAAGTTTTTCTCCCCAGCCATATAAGATTTTCCCAGTTTCTTTTGTTATATTTTTGAAAGTATTCCAACCTCTGGTAAACGTCCTTATGAAAGTAGGCATATTCATCTCAGATGTCCAAACATATTCCCTTTTCATTTTAGCTACCTGTTTATGCATTATAGCAACCCAAGCCCAATTCGGGCCTGCCGTTACAGGTTCCATATAAGTAGTGTAAGGACTATACAAATCTTTGCTAGTGTGAACAAAGGCAGTCTTATCAACCAAACCACTAGCACAGTATTTTAGCATTTGATTCATGAGCATCATAATTAACACTACTGAAGTGTGATTATACCGATATCCCGAGCAACTTACTCCTTCTTTGTTAAAAGAAGATTCTCTATATGGTTGCCAGACCCATTCAATAAACAGTTTTGGTGGGCAAACGAGTAAACTTTGACTCATGTTAAAATCTTTTGGAACTCCTCTATTTGTTATATTTTAACCGTTAGAATATCTATAAGATTTTCATATTCCACTGCATTTTTCTCTATTTTTTCTCTGTCCTTACTTGAATTTGACCATTACCATTTTCAGTCCACAGTGATATCCTATTTTTTCCTATTAACCCAGGACATGTTCCATTCTTTGTTCTATTTAAAGGAATACCGTTCCATTTTAGTTTGACTTTTTCTATTTCAGAATCATCTATTGTGAATGGCATATAACTAGTCTAGTTTGTCCCTGTAAAATAAGCACCAATTGGATAAACAATGTTTCTAACATTAATTTTTCGCTGTTTAATTTTTCCTTTTGTCCATAAGGTGGTAGTATTTATCCTCGGCCATATGAAGATATGTAAAGACAGATACATTCTCATGCCTTGGTCTATTACATTGTTAATAAGGTAATCCAAAATCCCAAACTCTTTTGCGATCTCCATAGGCAGCCCATATTCCGTTGGACCACGGGTCCATACAACATTCTGGGTCAACCATGAGGTCCAGTCAAGGGTTTTTTCTTCCATTGATTCTGATAAAATCCTATAATATCATCAGAGTCATTAGGTCTGATCAAGCATTCCATAAATCCTGTCTTGTATCCTCGCAATTTGTGCAATCCTGTAGCATTTGGACCTAAACAATTATGTCTCTCCCTCCATATGTTCATTATATTGAGAGAGTGGTTTGTTAGTTTCTCTTTAAAGAGAGTTAGATCATGAAATTCTGTTGCATTAACATAACAGCCAAACATTGTGTTATTCTTATTGTTTTTACAATGGTCTTTCCTTGGTCCCCTTTGCTTTTCCTTGTCTGACTGCCAATATTTCTGACTACAATTTCCAAGTCTATCACACACTGGAACTTGTATTGTAATGTTGGCACAAGTCACCCAGTTTGCATCTTTGTTGGGGATCTCAAGACTTGAATGATTCGGGTGCAAAGTTAATATTAAACAATTTGCCCCTTCCATCCCCACTGGGTTGGTATGATTAAGGTTCCCTGCTTTATTACTTGCCTTATCTTGCAGTATTCATGTCTTTGTAGATTCTTCCTTTCCTAATTTGACCTGGGGGTCAGCTGGGCCTCTTAGCAATGTAATAACTCTTTCAACAGATTTGGGTGACCAACTACACTGATTTTTTACTCTACGAGAAATTGTTCCTATAGTTGCTCCATACATCTTTATAACAGTAAAACTGTTAGTTACATTTATTAATTCTCTTGCGTATATGTTCCAATGCAATTTCCATTTAGTTACGTTGTCTTTTTCCACTATTTGTATTTCCTGTAGTTGTTTTATTGTCAAATTACTAGGTCCATCCATTGTCTTAAACAGGTTAACTATAACATATATACTCTCCTTAATATTTTTATTACTGCAATTCATTATTTCTTCAGGCAAAGGGTTTATGACATGTGCTGCTAGAGCTGTCATTATTTGTTGAGCCAAAATGTCTCCCATTTGATCAGGACATTTGGGATCAATCTCTTCAATTGTTCTATTACATGGTTGAAATAACTGAGGAGTCACAGTCACTTCTTCCTTTATTCCTATAATTAATATGGTTATTGATAATAAAAACAGGGTTATAAAGGATATCAGTCCTATGCTAGATGCACAGCACTGGTGCTCCTTCTTTTTCTTCATTCTATAAAACAGATTAAAAATTTTCTTTATTCAACTGTTTTCCTATTTTATTCAACCATCTCTTCACTATTCCCTCTTTCTTAAGGGTTACATTCTGAGCATTTCCCTCTGCTGCTCCTTGAATTAGGGACATTTTCTCCCCGACTACTGCTATGTCTGCAGTCAGTCCTTCAATTGTTCTATACAGTCCTAAAACTGTTGGACCAATTGACCTTTTTACCATTACCTGAACTCTCCCTGAGTTCTCCTTCTCCTCCTGGGAAGGCTGACGTCTCCCATCTTGTTGGCTGCTGGGAATAATATTAAAACAGACACTCTTCAACAAAATCACTGTTTCCATCCCCATCGAGTTGAGCCTGGTTTTTTCTGGTTTTACTCTTGGCCGAGGACCATAATTTATGGTATCCAATATCTTCCAGGGGATTTTTCCCCCTCACTATTCTGCGACTCTCCTTCTCTTATCAACTGCACCATCAGGTCAGTTAATAGGAGTTTCTCCCAAACATCAGGCCCTGTTGCACACCAAACAATTCCTGTCATTCTCCCTTCTCCCTTCGCCTCTTAAAGCCTTCCGGAAGAATTGTGGTGCCAACTGCCTGTCTCATCCAGTGATTATAGTTAATCATGGATGTTAACATTTCTTGTTTTTCCTTTATAGTCCTTCTTCTGGACCGTCCTGTTGCCAGTAATGAAAGTTTGTGAAGCCTCTGCTCCATTCTTTCCTGGTCTTTATATGTAATCAGGGGATTATAGCCATTTTTGCTTAACCCCTGAGTCCCCTGCCACTCTTGGCCTAATAAGTCACCCGCTGTCATAGCCAGGGATCCTTTGATGTCCGTTTGTGTGATCAGCCCTAGACATCCTTCAGTTTTCCTCACTGAAAACATTGGCCTAAAGCTTCTCTGCCTTAGCCATCCACAGTCACGCAATTTCACACAAATTGCACATGACTCTAAAATTCTTCCATCCCATGAGCATTCACATCCACGGCTCTTCAAGCCATAATAATCTTTGCACTTAATACACTTCAGACAGAAACAAGGAATTATTTCCTCCATTTCTATCAATATCACCTTAGGGTGCATCACCCTACATCCCCCACAAGATGTTAACTTTGAAATGGCACAATCACCAACTCCTTTATCATCATCTTCCCAGTGAGCCTTAAATCTCACTGCTTTCACACTACTCTCAATCACCTTAGTTGTGTGACTTTTACAGAACACACAGTTCTCTATGTGATAGGGGCTCTTATTTTCAGCTATCCTCTCTGGTGTCTCCATCTTACTCCCCCTCTTTCTACACTCCTCTGCCTTCATCAAAACTAATACTTCTATGTTGTTTGGTTTTATTAGTAAATATACTAATCCTGCCTGAGAATGGATATGCTCTAAGGCGGTGGTAAAAGTTACAGCTTCTGAGTTTGATCTTTGGGCCATATTAAATCACGTAAAGAGTTTATTCCGTTATTTTCTATCAAAACTGTTTGTTTATCTAGTATTTCTTTTACAGTATCGACGGTCCCTACCTTTTCTTTAAATCTGCCATTTTTAATTGTTCTTTGTATGTAAACTGTGTCTCCCTGTTTTAATCTATTCGATTCCTTCGTCTTTGAGTCAGCTATCGGCGTCCTAATCCTGTAATTAACATAATCAAGACAGGGTATGATTAATTCATCCCACGGTTTAGTTTTATTTCTAGTAAACCAGTCTTTAACTTCTCTAATGGCTCTTTTTGTTAGTTTTACTCCATGTTTAGTTCTTCGACTTCTTTCCCTGTAATGTTGTGAGCATTATCACCTCTTACTGAATAAGGTCTTCAATGATGTTTAAAGTACTGCTCCAAACATTTTATTACAAAAGCTTCTGTTGCTGTTGGGGTAGGATAAATTACTTTCACATTAGTGTGACTGTCTACTATCATTAGAAAATAGCAATTTTTCTTAGGTGTCATCGGCCTTATAGGCCCTGCAAAATCAATACTGATTTCCTGACCTTCTTCCTCAGTTTTAATGTGATCATAACTGTTGTTTCTAGCTGTCATGGTTTTTCTGCAATTAGGACATTTCATTTTAATTTTTTCATACAGCTTTACATAATTTGGCACATTTATTTTGTTTTTTGTTAAGAACATTCCAATCCATTTTGTGGATGGATGTAAATTGTCATTATGTAGATTCTGTAAAAGAGTCATACTATCTTCACGGTTTTTCACCATCTTTACTGAAAATAGCATATCTACTTCTCTGTTTCCCTCAGCTGCATAAGTTGTCTGTTTGGTATGGCTACTTTGATGAACAACTGTGGGTTTTATTACTTTCCCTAGTTCAGCAATTTGTAACCACATTTCTTTGTGAGCTATCTCTTTGTGCTTACCTGTTACAAAGCCATTTAATTTCCATGTATCTAAATGTTGATAGTAAGCATCTACTACATATTCAGAGTCTGCCACAATTATAGTGTTTTTCCATCCTCTGTCAAAGCAAAAATTTAGTGCTTGTAACAAAGCGGCCACTTCTGCAGTTTGCGCGCTCCCTGTCTCATGTTCCGTTACTTTACTGAACACAGTTTTGCCTTTATCTTTACAGATGATTGCACTCCTAATCTTACCTTCTCTGCTAGATCCATCAATAAAGACAACTTGGGTGTTTATATCTACATGGGTTTCTTTTTCTTTCTTTGACCCCCTCTTCACCCGTTATCTCAGTTGTATATCATGCAAAATCACTCCCAATTCGAGTTTTTTCTCCCAATGAGATTTTTCTTCTCATTTCCTAAAATAGTTATTCCTCCCGGTTCTACTGTGTCTATTTGGCTCATGTTTCAACTGTTTTCCTTATTTTGTGTAAGAGAAAAAAACTGACTGGTATTTTTCCACCTTCATTATAAAGTATTGCTTCGATCTCAGTGTCTGTGTTATTTACATAAACCACCAGATCCGTTTCTTCATCTCGTCTGACTAGTTGTGCTGAGTCTAAGGCCATTTGTAATAGAGTTTCCTTTAGTCTCTCGTCCTTCTCTTCCCATTTTAATGATTTGGAGGAAGTCTTTTTTGTACAGGGGTTTAGCCTGTCGACTATATCCGGGAATTAATTGTCTCACATAATTGAGAGTTCCCAACAAGCTTTGAAGATGTTTCACAGTGGTAGGTTTTACTCCTTGCCACTTCTCTAGACGTTGTCTCATTGTTTCTGATAGGGATTTACCTGTTCCTGTTATAGTAAATCCTAAGAACTCAACTTCACTTTTTCCGATTTCCATTTTCTTTAGGGAGGGCTTTAGACCCCCTCTTGCTTGCCTTTCCATTACCCTCCCTGAGTATCTGGAAATGCTCGTCCTCTGTTTCTGTCATGATTAGAACATCATCAATATACACAACAGTTTTAGGTACATCTTTCAAGATTTCTAGCATTGCTGGTTAGGGCTGTTTATGAATCCCTGTGGGAGTCTAGTATACACATATTGGTTCTGTTCCCATGTGAATGCAGTTTTACTCTGCGATTCTTTATCAATGGGACATGACCAAAATCCATTAGCTAGGTCTATTTTTGATAAGAACTTTCCCGTTCCTAATCCATTTGTGGTGTCATGTGCGTTTATCAAGTATCTAGTATCAGGTACTGTTACTTTATTTAACGCTTTGTAGTTAGTCACTAATCTCCAGCCTCCGTCTGGTTTTGCTACTGTTTGTATAGGTGCACTGCTTGTTTGGTGCAGGGGCTCGGCCGGGCTCAGCCCGAAAGAGCGACGTGGGGCCGATCTCCTGTGGGCCCACCACCTGCAGGAGAAACCGTAAGGGGTCGGTACAATGTGGATTGGGTGGCAGTCGAAGGCGGGGGCCTCGGCGACCCAATCCCCAGACACGGAATCTGGCACTAGGGACATGGAATGTCACCTCACTGGGGGGGGGAAGGAGCCTGAGCTGGTGTGGGAGGTTGAGAGATACTGACTAGATATAGTTGGGCTCACCTCCACACACAGCTTGGGCTCTGGAATCCAACTCCTTGAGAGAGGCTGGACTCTCTACTACTCTGGAGTTGCCCATGGTGAGAGGCGGCGGGCTGGTGTGGGCTTGCTCATAGCCCCCCAGCTCAGCAACTATGTGTTGGAGTTCACCCCGGTGAACGAGAGGGTCGTTTCCCTGCGCCTTCGGGTCGGGATAGGTCTCTCATGGTCATTTGTGCTTATGGGCCAAATGGCAGTGTAGAGTACCCGACCTTCATGGCGTGTCTGGAAGGGGTGCTGGAAAGTGCTCCGACCAAGGACTCCGTCTTTCTACTGGGGGACTTCAACGCTCACGTGGGCAGTGACAGTGACACCTGGAGGGGTGTGAATGGGAGGAACGGCCCTCCCGACCTGAACCCGAGTGGTGTTTTGTTATTGGACTTCTGTGCTAGTCACAGTTTGTCCATAACGAACACCATGTTCAAGCATTAGGGTGTCCATCAGTACACATGGCACCAGGACACCCTAGGTCGGAAGTCGATGATCGACTTTGTGGTTGTTTCATCTGACCTCCGGCCGTATGTCTTGGACACTCGGGTAAAGAGAGGGGCGGAGCTGTCAACTGATCACCACCTGGTGGTGAGTTGGATCCGATGGCGGGGGAGGAAGTTGGACAGACTTGGCAGACCCAAACGTACTGTGAGGGTCTGCTGGGAACGTTTGACAGAGTCTCCGGTCAGAGAGATCTTCAACTCCCACCTCCGGCAGAGCTTCAATCAGATCCCAAGGGAGGTTGGAGACATTGAGTCTAAGTGGACCATGTTCTCCACCTCCATTGTCGACGCGGCCGCTCGGAGCTGTGGCCGTAAGGTCTCCGGTGCCTGTCGTGGTGGCAATCCCCGATCCCGGTGGTGGACCCCGGAAGTAAGGGATGCCGTCAAGCTGAAGAAGGAGTCCTATCGAGCCTGGTTGGCTCGGGGGACTCCGGAGGCAGCTGATAGGTACCCGAAAGGCCAAGCGAGCTTCAGCCCGGGTGGTTACGAAGGCAAAAACTCGGGTCTGGGAGGAGTTCGATGAGGCCATGGAGAAGGACTATCGGTTGGCCTCGAAGATCGTCCGGCGCCTCAGGAGGGGGAAGCAGTGCCCTGCTCACACTGTTTACAGTGGGAGTGGGAATCTGCTGACTTCGACTGGGGACATCCTCGGACGGTGGAAGGAATACTTCGAGGATCTCCTCAACCCCACCGACATGTCTTCCACTGAGGAAGCAGAGGGCGGGGGCTCAGTTGTGGACTCATCGATTCCCCAAGCTGAGGTCACTGAGGTAGTTGAGAAGCTCCTCAGTGGCAAGGCACCGGGGGTAGATGAGATCCGCCCTGAGTACCTCAAGTCTCTGGATGTTGTGGGGCTGTCTTAGTTGACACGCCTCTGCAACATCGCATGGAGGTTGGGGACAGTGCCTCTGGACTGGCAGACTGGGGTGGTGGTCCCTCTGTTGAAGAAGGGGGACCGGAGGGTGTGTTCCAACTATAGGGGGATCACACTCCTCAGCCTCCCCGGAAAAGTCTATGCCAGGGTACTCCAGAGGAAAATTTGGCCGATAGTCGAACCTCGGATTCAGGAGGAACAATGCGGGTTTCGTCCCGGTCGTGGAACACTGGACCATCTCTATACCCTCGCCAGGTTGCTGGAGGGTTCATGGGAGTTTGCCCAACCAGTTCACATGTGTTTTGTGGATTTGGAGAAGGCTTTCGACTGTGTCCCTCGTGGTGACCTGTGGGGGGTGCTCTGGGAGTATGGGGTCCGGGGCCCTCGTTTAAGGGCTGTCCGGTCCCTATATGACCGGAGCAGGAGTTTGGTTCGCATTGCCGGCAGTAAGTCAGACTTGTTCCCGGTGCATGTTGGACTCCGGCAGGGCTGCCCTTTGTCATTACTTATATGGACAGGATTTCTAGGCACAGTATGGGGCCGGAGGGGGTCCGGTTTGGGGACCACAGGATTTCGTTTCTGCTTTTTGCAGATGATGTTGTCCTGTTGGCTTCCTCAAACCAGGACCTTCAGCAAGCACTGGGACGGTTTGCAGCCGAGTGTGAAGCGGCGGGGATGAGAATCAGCACCTCCAAGTCCGAGGCCATGGTTCTCAGTCGGAAAAGGGTGGCTTGCCCCCTTCAGGTTGGTGGAGAGCTCCTGCCTCAAGTGGAGGAGTTTAAGTATCTTGTGGTCTCATTTACGAGTGAGGGAAGGATGGAGCGGGAGATCGACAGGCGGTTTGGTGTATCTTCTGCAGTGATGCGGTCGATATACCGATCTGTTGTGGTGAAGAAAGAGCTGAGCCACAAGGCGAAGCTCTCTATTTACCGGTCGATCTACGTTCCTACCCTCACCTATGGTCATGAGCTTTGGCTCATGACCGAAAGGACGAGATCCCGGATACAGGCGGCCGAAATGAGTTTCCTCCGCAGGGTGGCTGGGCGCTCCCTTAGAGATAGGGTGAGGAGCTCGGTCACTCGGGAGGAGCTCAGAGTAGAGCCGCTGCTCCTCCACATCGAGAGGAGTCAGCTGAGGTGGCTCGGGCATCTGTTTCGGATGCCTCCTGGACGCCTCCCTGGGGAGGTGTTCCGGGCATGTCCAACCGGGAGGAGGCCCCGGGGAAGACCTAGGACACGCTGGAGGGACTATGTCTCTCGGCTGGCCTGGGAACGCCTCGGTATTCCCCCGGAAGAGCTGGAGGAAGTGTCTGGGGAGCTTTCAAATTATCTAAACCAAACTCGGAACTGAAGTTTAAATTGGTGTACCGACTGGCATTTCGGTTGTGCCGCAGCCCCGCCCCCAAAATATGCAAAATCAAAAAACTTTTTTTACATGGACTTGTGACATATCAAAACACTCAGAACAATGAGGGGAACTTCCTCACGAGTATTCTGATGACATCACATGACGTCACATGATATCACGTGATGTCATGTGATGTCGCATGAAAATTAAAAATTAGCACAACACGCACTTGGGAGATATCAAAACACTCAGCACAATGTGGGGAACTTCCTCAAGAGTATTCAGATGATGTCACATGCTCATCTCCACTTACCTCCAAATGTTTTTGCACCCTAACTTTCTGTCTACTTGCTTCCAAAAGTAACGCTGACCCTTATGTCCACTCATCTCCAAAAAGCACCTTTGCGAATACTTGCATCGTCAAAGCCAACATCAAAGTTTGTAGTGACGATGTGAACGAGTGAACTGTCCCTATTGTGAGCATGATGCTACATACCGCACTACACCTTCACTTCTCCTCCGTTTCTTGCTACAGCGCTGTGGGTGCACACACATGCCAGTTAGCACACCAATTGCTCGCATACACTCCACACACACTCACTTCATTCTCTCATTCCGGACAATAAGCACACACACACACACACACACACACACACACACACACACACACACACACACACACAGACTTTGTAATTTTTTATTTTCCTTAAATATCTATGTATAAGGTTCCTTTTGTGGGGTTAAAGTTTATAAACTCGCCTGTGTGTTGCGTTGGTCTTCAGGGTGGGTTTGGGACAGCAGCCAACTGGAGTGCTGAATAGCGGCTGGTTTTAAAGCTCCTATGCTGAGCCACACATGCACAGTAAAAATGGAAGTCGGCGAGTTTATTTTGAGGGGACATTTTTTTGAGATTATTATTATTATTATTATTATTATTATTATTATTATTATTATTATATATTGTTTTATTGTTATTATTATTACTATTGTTATTATGTTTAATATATATATATATATATATATATATATATATATATATATATATATATATATATATATATAATATTATAACTCCACTCTATGGCTGTTAAAAAAAAATTGTTGCCATCATTTGGGTGGAAGGCAAACCCGTAAGGCCACTCTAACACTTTACAATGAACGATGAACTTTACAAATCTAGTTTTTATCTAACATATATCAATCAAATATTTGTTTTTAATTATTTTTAATAAACACCCACACCAGCTCGGGAGATTTAGTTGGACTGCAAATGGGTTGCTCACCATGGAGATGGGAAATTGGGAAACCCAAACCCTCTGACTGATGGGATAAGGCGGTGCTAAACGATACTTGTCATTGGCCCACTGTGCATAGCTCCTTGCAGACTTGAGTAGGACCATACAAGCTTTTCTCCAGACACGTCCAAACACTTGACCAGGGAAAGGGTGGAGGGAAAAGAGGCCGCTAGTTCTTGGTTAGAAAACAGCATAGGCTAGTAACCGTAGGTAGCCTGGAAGAGAGAGAGACCCATGGCAGATGATGGCAGGGAGTTGTGGGCATGTTCTTCCCACACAAGACTGGAGGACTAGGAAGCAGGTTCCTCGTCACAGAAGATGCAAAGCTGATGGTGATCCCCTAGAGGTAAACTGTGGGTCTCAGTCAGAGACAATGTTGTGTGGGAGGCCATGCAGGTCAAAAGATGTGCTGGAGTATGAGCAGGGCAGTTTCATTGGCTCTATGTCAACTTGGGCACGGCAATGAAACGAGCCATTTTGGAGAATCTGTCAACAACAGAGAGGATGGTGGTGTGCCTAGCTGACAGGAGTAGACCCATAACAAAGTCCATGTATATATGAGACCAAGGATGCTTAGGTACATAGATAGAGTGGAGAAAGCCAGTTGGAGTGACTCTGGGTATCTTATGCTAAGTGCAGGCCAGACAGGCTGACACAAATCCCAGTCATTCTTCTTAAATGATGGCTTGGCATTCTCTGACCCTGGGCAGTAGGACAGGGTGAAGTTAAAATGCCCGAAGACGAGGGTGCATTGAGATTGTATAGGGATTAACCTATGTTCTTCTGAGATGCCATGAGTAGAAAGCGCAGGGGTGGAGTGCTTTGTTTTTCCATTGCTGTTTTTGGGGTCTCTCTGTGATAGGACGGCCCCAATGCCCAGGTAAGAAGTAACCACCTCCACAATAAACTGGCAGGCAGGGTCCAGCAGGGTCAGGATTGGAGCAGAGGTAAAAAGTTCCAGACAAAGTTTCACAGGGTGGAGGTGAGCTTATATAAGGAGGCGACAATGGCACTATGCACCTCTGATAAAAATTGGCAAATCCCAGAAATTGCTGGAGTTGTTCGAGGGATTCGGGACATGGCCAGTCCATCACTGCCTTTATACAATCGAGGTCCATCTGCACGCTACTGGCCAATAGCATGAAACCCAGGAAGGAAGTTCTGGAGACATAGATCTCAGAGTTCTTAGCCTTCATGTACAGATGGTTCTCGAGCAAGTGCTGGAGCATGGAGTGGACATGGTTGACATGTTTCTTCAGGAAACAGAAAAAAGTTAATGTGTCATCTAGTTAGACAAAGACATACTGGTTAAGCATGTCCATGAGAATGTCTTTGAGGAGTGGCATAACCAGGTACTCGAAGTGACCAGAGGGGGTGTTGAATGTTGCTTTCCATTCATCTCCCTCGCTGATGCGGACAAGATGGTAGGCATTCCTCAGGTCCAGCTTGTGAAATGGTGGCTCTCTAAATGAGTTCAAAGGCTGAGGACATGAGTGGTAGGGGTTAATGGTTCATGGCTGTAATGGTGTTAAGCCAATATTAGTCTATGCATAGATGGAGTGACTTGTCTTTCTTATCTTCAAAGAAAAACAAAAGGCTCCAGCTGGGGAAGAGGATGGGTAAATGATTCTGGTAGTGAGAGACTCCTGGATGTACTTGTTCATGGCCTCTATCTCAGTTGCTGTCAGGTGGTACAGGTGACCCTGTGAGGGCATGGAACCAGGCAGGAGGTCAATAGTGCAATCATGGGGGGACATTGTGGTAAGACACCTTTCCTTACTGAAGACTTGTTCAATATCATGGGAAACAGGGGGGACAGAAGAGAGCTTGGTAGGGGTACACCAGAAACTAGTGCCAGGTCTGGAGAGGGAGCTGAGGCAGTTAGAAGTTGCTTGGAGGCAGCACTAGTTGAATGGCATATCGGGGATGAAACCTGCCCCTTAGTTAGGCAAGCGAGTGCTAAGTGTCCCACCTATCAACAGTACAGGCAGAGATCTTGGGTGAGGTATCTCTCTTTCTCTGTGGCAGCCAGGTGTTGGTGGCCAATCCTCATGACTTGCACTGTGACAGGATACCGGTGATCAGTGTCAGGTGAAAGAGGAGACTGGAGTCAAAGACCTTACGATGCTCAATGGAGAAGATATGGAATGGATAGGAGGCAGCTAACTGCTTCTCCCATTCCAAAGTGTCGGAGAGCTTATCTTTACCAGAAAGCAGGGAGGATGGGAAGGATGATGGCTAGAGCTCAAAGATCACACAGTGCAGAGTCCTGTTTTGTAAGCAAATGCTCGGATGAGGCAGATTGGGTTCACAAGGAAAGGCTGAGGTCATAGCAGGAGCCATGCCAAGGCGACATACCAGTCCCTGAGTTACAGCATCTAAGTCCTGGAGAAGACTTTCAAGAGTGGTAGAAGTCTGAGACAGAGAGCAAATCATAGCCAGCATGCTCCGAGTGTCTGCTGGGTCCATGTCATGCCAGATGGTACTGTCAGGGGAGGCAGGCGAGGAGGCAAATGTGAGACACAGATCTAACTTCAAATTAAAAGTCTTCAATATCAGCTGGCTTAACACAATGGAGGCACAGTTCAATAAATCAGGCAGTCCAATCAAATAAAAAAAACAACAACAGGCAAACAGGGCAATGCAAAGCAGAAATCAAACAAAGTCAGAAACAGTCCAGCAACAACAAAAGACAGGCAAAGGAAATACAGAACATGCAAAAATGGTGAAAAAAAAAACAGTTAAAAATCCCAAATCAAAAACTAGGCAGTAGTATCATAGAACACGCAGCAAAGAAACCAGGCAGAGCAGAAACAAGATCAATGGTGAGATGAAATAGCAGGAGCACAGAGCAGACTGAAAAGACCAAAACCGGGAGTGTGCAAAGCTTTTAATTATTTGTAATAAACATCCAAACAAACACACCATCACCACCTTACACACACACAAACAGAAGGAGAGAGAAGGGATGCACATGTCCAGGAAAGCAGACACACACACACGCATATGGACACATAACACCCAAACACTCTCTCTCTCTCTCTCTGTCTCTCTCTCTCTCTCTCTCTCTCTCTCTCTCTCTCACACACACACACACACACACGCACACAAACACATTGTCATTACCCACACACACCCCAGACACATATAAAAACACAACCCAGACACACTAATTATTTCCTCAATTTCTGAGTTACAAACACACATACTCACAGAGACCCATGCTCCTTTTCAGGAACCACACAAATACAATTATTTATATGGACACCCAGTAACCACAGGGGTTTACGAGGACTCATTTTTCCTAACATCCATCCATTACAAATCACAAAACAACACATTCAGTCACATACTTCCAATTCCCTCACACACATTGTAGAGAGAATCATATCTATATGTTTAAGTATAGAAAACACACACACACACACACACACACAACAGGAAATAAAATAAAAATAAAACCTGCATGTACATTTGTCTTAAAACAAAAAAGAACACAGAATGAGAGAGGTGGGATGTACCTGTCCAAAAAAGTATGCACACAAACACAAAACCTGAGCACACACAAACCACATTTTTATTTATTAATCATGAATGTGACAATGTGAAAATAAACACACACACACACACACACACACACACACACACACACACACACACACACACACATACAGAGGAAGAGAGGGGATGCACCTGTACAGGAAAGCAGACACACACACAACCCCCTGTTTAAAAAACTACCCCACTTGAACTCTTATCTGTTTCCGCTCACATGTTTACGTTTAGGAAATGAGTAACATGCATGCAAACACACACACAGGCACACACACACACACAATTTCTCATTTACACACATATTCAAAAACATGCTACAATTCAGGAATCACACTGATTTAAGTCTTTATCAGGATATCCAGTGACCATCATGGTTTACTGGGACTCATTTATACTGACAGCCATCCACTAAAAAATACATACAACACATTTTTATTTATAATTATGTATCATAAATCACACAAAGGGAGAGAGGGAGGTGCACATGTACATAAAAGTACACACACACACACACACACACATACACATACACATACACACACACACACACACACACACACACACACGAGAGGTGCTACGAGAGGTGCTACGAGAGGTGAAAACACGCTGGATCTTGTTTACACAAACATTCCCGGCGCGTACCGTGCGGAGCCCCGCCCCCACCTCGGCTACTCAGACCACATCACTGTTATGCTAATTCCAGCATACAGACCACTCGTCAGACGCTCAAAACCGGTTCTGAAGCAGGTGAAAACCTGGCCAGCAGGAGCCACTTCTGCTCTTCAGGACTGCTTTGAGTGCACTGACTGGAATATCTTCAGGGAGGCTGCAACCAACGGCGACTCCGTCAACTTGGAGGAGTACACGTCAGCAGTGACCAGTTACATCGGCAAGTGCATTGATGACGTGACCGTTTCCAAGACCATCACTACACGCCCCAATCAGAAGCCGTGGATGAATGCTAATGTGCGTGCTCTGCTGAGGTCTAGGGACCTAGCCTTCAGAACAGGGGACAGGGTGGCCCTAAGAACAGCAAGGGCCAAACTGTCCCGAGCCATCAGAGAGGCAAAGCGTGCACATGCCCAGACAATCCACAGCCACTTCCAGGACAGCGGAGACACCCGGCGCATGTGGCAGGGCATACAGGCGATCACAAACTACAAGACAGCTTCACCTGCTTGTGATAGCGACGCCTCCCTCCCAGACGCGTTGAACGAGTTCTACGCTCGGTTCGAGGTACAGAACAACGTTACGCCAAGGAAGACCATCCCTCGTCCCGACGACCAGGTACTCTGTCTATCCACGGCCGACGTGAGGAGATCTCTATGCAGAGTTAACCCACGGAAGGCTGCTGGACCAGACAACATTCCTGGCAGGGTGCTCAGAGAATGTGCGGAACAGCTAGCGGATGTCTTTACGGACATCTTCAACATTTCCCTGAGCAGCGCCGTTGTTCCTACGTGCCTCAAAACTACCACCATCGTTCCTGTCCCAAAGAAGTCTACAGTGTCTTGCCTCAATGACTATCGTCCCGTTGCACTCACACCCATAGTTATGAAGTGCTTCGAGAAGCTCGTCATGAGGCACATCAAGACCCAGCTACCACCCTCACTTGACCCCCTACAGTTCGCGTATCGTCCAAACCGCTCCACAGACGATGCCATTACCACAGCCCTCCACTTAGCCCTCACCCATCTGGACAATAAGGACACTTATGTACGAATGCTGTTCATAGACTTTAGTTCAGCATTCAATACAATCATCCCTCAGCACCTGATTGGGAAGCTGAGCCTGCTGGGACTAAACACCTCCCTCTGCAACTGGATCCTGGACTTCCTGACTGGGAGACCTCAGTCAGTCCGGATCGGGAACAGCATCTCCAGCACCACCACACTGAACACTGGAGCTCCTCAAGGCTGCGTGCTCAGTCCACTGCTGTTCACTCTGCTGACTCACGACTGTGCAGCAAATGCACAGATCGAATCATATTATTAAGTTCGCCGATGACACGACCGTGGTGGGTCTCATCAACAAGAACGACGAGTCAGCATACAGGGAGGAGGTGCAACAACTAACTGCCTGGTGTAGAGCCAACAACCTTTCTCTGAATGTGGACAAAACTAAAGAGATGGTTGTGGACTTCAGGAGAGCACAGAGCGACCACTCTCCGCTGAACATCGACGGATCTTCTGTAGAGATCGTCAAGAGCACCAAATTTCTGGGTGTTCATCTAGCGGAGAACCTCACCTGGTCACTCAACACCAGCGCCATCACCAAGAAAGCCCAGCAGCGTCTCTACTTCCTCCGAAGGCTGAGAAAGGCACATCTCCCTCCCCCAACCCTGACCATGTTCTACAGAGGGACCATTGAGAGCATCCTGAGCAGCTGCATCACTGTCTGGTTTGGGAACTGTACGATCTCGGATCGCAAAACCCTGCAGCGGATAGTGAGGACAGCGGAGAAGATCATTGGGGTCTCTCTTCCCTCTATCATGGACACTTACACCACACGCTGCGTCCGCAAAGGCAACAGCATTGTGGATGACCCCACACACCCCTCACACACACTCTTCACCCTCCTGCCGTCTGGAAAAAGGTACCGAAGCATTCGGGCCCTCACGACCAGACTGCGTAACAGTTTCTTCCCACAAGCCATCAGACTTCTCAATAACCGAACTGTACTATACTGAGCACAACATACACACATATCATCTGTATGGACTGCACAGACCCTCACAAAACACACACACTGTTTTGCACACTTTTCTGCTGTTTTTGCACATATTGGACAATATCTCAGTCATCTGCTGTTTTTGCACAACTCCATATATAATCCAAAGGACCTGCTGCTAAGAACCTGCTGCTGTTCATTCTTTTACTGCACAAAATACTGTTTGAACATTCAGTATTTACACCGGTCGGTCGGCGCTGTTTCTGTTACTGTGTATTGTCTTCTGTGTATTGCATTTTTTGTACTTTTTGTATTGTCTTGTAACTTAATGTCTGCACTGTTTTTTGTCCTGCACTGTCTTTTGTCCTGCACTGTCTTGCTTGTCTTGTCCTGCACTGTTTGCACCAGGTTGCACAGTTGCACTTTATGTGGCTAAGACTACTTACATGTCCTTAGCCCTGTCTTTGTTTTATGTAGCACCTTGATCCTGGAGAAACGTTGTCTCATTTCACTGTGTACTGCAACAGCTATATATGGTTGAAATGACAATAAAAAGCTTCTTGACTCTCTTGACTTGACACACACACACACACACCCCTGCACTAAAACAGAAGCTTTAATAGATGTTTATCAGCAGAATCCTGTCTCTACACCACATACACTCTAACTGCACATTTCCTCTCACACACATTGAGCTTATTTTTATTTATTTGTCATGTACACATGGAGGTGTGTATTTTGTATGGAGTGTTTGGTCATTTTTATGCAGTGAATTTCAGCTAGAAGTTTAAATAGAATACAATAAGTGTGATGTAGAACAGTCCACATATCACTCACCGCTTTGATTGAAGCTTCTTCTAGCCATGTATCTGTGGTTGATCTCCTCATAGACTGCCTCAGGCTCAGACTTACGCCTCGTCATAGAGACTACTAGGAGTGGGGAACAATAATAATAACAATAATAATAATAATAATAATAATAATAATAATAATAATAATACTCTAAAAAAAACTCTTTTGACTCTAAACAAAGGCGGTCGCATTTTTTCTCTCCCTCTCCCTCCCCTTTACTTTCCCTGCTTTGCTCCTCTCGTCTCATCTACTGTCTTATACTTTAAGAGACTCTCTCCGCACTGCTCCCCAAACTAAAAAACATCATGGATTTGACACCATCTTCTCAACGAGAAGCTTGGGTTCGGGGGAATGTTGTAAAAAATCTTAGTAGAAATAATTAAAATATTATTCCTTACAATACTATAACCAAAGTAAAGTATTAGGCCTTGCAAAATATTACAATTGCTGTCATAAGACATATGTAGGTGATGTTGTCGGCCAAAGATGTTTATTGCAACCAGATTCGGGGCTGTCAGGCCTAGTCAGTCTGAGCACATTTGTAATAACAACTTGTTATGTAGAAGGGAAAAGACCTTGGTTCCCAGACCTTAGCTCATAAATTGTTATGGAAAATGAAGAACACCATGGTTCTCAGACCTTGGTCCATAGCAATAACATGTTATGGAGAATGAAAAAACAGTGGTCCACAGACCTAGGCCCTGAAAAATAAGGGGAGGAAAATCCATAAATGGGCATGTGGTGCTGTGGGAAAATTTGGATGTGTGCTCTTATTCTATGAACTATTACCACTATATGGGGGTAGGCCGGATGTTGTAATAGTGTTGAGCTATAATATTGTATATCGGCATTAGGTCGTGTATGAGTTATAGGGAGTATAAGAGCTATATGGACTATAATATAATATAATAATATATATATATGTATAATTATGTATAATATTTCATTTCTATATATAGATATCTGAATAGATGACGCGTGAGACAGAGATAAGGGGGTAGTTGGTTTATTGAAGTCATAGAACTCAATAGGCAGAGCTAGGCCCAGGCACAGGAGACGTAGGAGAGTAGTCGGAAGATCCAGGAGGTGGGGAAGAGGAGGTTGAAGGAGAAGAAGGAGAGGCAGGGGGTTCCAGCGCAGAGCAGCAACGCTCAGGAACAGCATGAGGACAGCCATCGGTCTGGGTAGAAGAAGTGCGGGCCTGAGGCCTTTTCACAATGTAGGATGGTGTGAAGGGATGCTCGGGGAGGTTGGGAGAACTGAGTTGTTCCATGAACGTGATAACTCACGGGTTATATGGTCCAGCTGGTAGCGGCGGTAGCGGACCAGAAGTTCGGTGGGCACAGGTCTCGCATAAGGCATCATATAAGATCTCATATAACGGCGAGAAGGCCGAATAGGTCGGCCTTCTGGACGATCTTGCTGACTCTGAGCATCTGAGACAAACAAGAAAAAGGGAACCTGTCCTTTAGGTGAGAACAGAGGAACTAAGGCTTAAAATTAGAATGCATGTGCAGGCCCAGTCTGGACAAACACGACAGACTGAGATCATAAGTCTAGCAAATTTAAGGAGTCAGCATAAACAGATCTCCACATATATGCAAAACAACATTATAAAATGCAAAAGCTTAGCTTAAGGAATATTGCAGTACGTCTACTAACCAGATAAAAAACCTTACTTGTAAGTCAACTACGGCTAATATATAATCTATAATCCAGTTGATTTGGAACCGTATGTTACTGTAATCAAGGAACTCATATCCTAACATAATTGATCAAATACCGTCGAATGTTATAATCATATTAATCATATCATAAATCAGAACTCCTATATCATAGGGAGGGTAGGTGATTGCGGAATTGAGTATTATCACTGTGCTGATTAGTTATATCTTTAATATCTTTAGGTTATATGTAGAGAAGTGATTAATTTAGTGTAGGGCGAATAGTTTATAGGTGATTGTCACGATAACCATACATAGTATAGGCGTACAATACAGATAATCATAGTACTAACACAGGTAATCATATAGTATAGGTTCACTATACAGGTAATCATCTTAACTACATATTTTATATATAGGCGTATAATCAAGAAGAATCATATCATATCAAATCGTCATACATAAATATATATATATAGGAAAAAACAGATAGGGGAAAACTCACCCATTGCAGCTGGAGAATTGGTGATTGATTGGGAGATTGGTGAGATTGGTCCTCAAGACGTGCGTTTCGTCTGGGTGATACGGGTGATACGTGACAGGGAGCAGGACAAGATGTTCTTGGGGGCACAGCCTTGACAATAGTTTTGTCAACGCAGCATATTTTTAATAATAATGCAGAAGTTCGGCGGGAGCAATAACAGGCCAGACTTAATTTTCGGTGAAAGGGCAGACTTGTTTTTCGGGGAAATGAAGCAGGGGGGCCACGGGCGATTCTGCAATTCTGTAGTGTCAGGAGAAGAGCCAGACAGGTCAGGTGGATAATGACGCACGAAGGTATGACGGCACCTAAGAGTGCCAGGGTATATAGAAGGGATTTTCTGAAAGGGGGGGGACTTTTTGGGTGGCATGGGGATACGCTGTTTGGGTTTTTCTTTGATACTTTGGACTTTGGAAGTTGGAAGTTTTTTCCGCCTTGAGCTCAATGGAAGCAGGGGCCGATCAGCATCAATAAAGAGTTTTGCTCATTCTCATCCAGGTCTGGAAAGTTTTCTTATTATTCAAATTCAAATAGTACTAAGTATAAAGATTAAAGTGTGATTATGTGATCAGTATTAAGTAGTAATAAATATTAAGTATTATAAAATTACTTATTTTAGTATTAAGTGTGAAAGACTATTATTGACTATTATCTATTATTGATTATTAATTGATTATTAATTTGGCTGTAATTCACCCCTGGCATTTGTCCACTTGGAGGGTGGCTCTCCAAAAATTTACGACAGTGCTCATAAACTTGTTGTGCAGACCGAAGAAGGCCCAGGTGTTTAGTCTGAGGTCATGAAAAATAAGGGGAGGAAAATCTATAAATGGGCATATGGGTGAAAGGTAATGGGAAATAAGGGGAAATTGGGTTAGTGTATTTAGAAAACATAGGAGGTAATGCCGGTAAATAAGGTGATATGGCACCTGGGCTCCTAGGAGCACCAGGGTATATATTGAGAAGATATCTGAGGCTTTTTTGGTTCTTCGGGGGCGAAGGTGTGTGTGCGCGTGGGTGTGTGGGGGCGCGCGTGCGCGTGCCCGTGTCCGCGGGTCAAGGTGGGTGTTT
The DNA here is from genome assembly GCF_022655615.1 of Tachysurus fulvidraco. Taxonomy (NCBI): domain Eukaryota; kingdom Metazoa; phylum Chordata; class Actinopteri; order Siluriformes; family Bagridae; genus Tachysurus; species Tachysurus fulvidraco. The sequence goes on from NC_062536.1 coordinate 21,383,370, forward strand.
TTATTTTTGCAAGGACGTCGCGAGAGTTCTTGTTTTTCTTGATTGATTTTGCATGACATGCTCTTTTTGGGGGTTTCCATTTGTTACTTTTAATTTGGCAACTTTGTTACTTTTAATTGGGCAACTTTGTTACTTTTAATTTGGCAACTTTGTTACTTTTAATTTGGCAATTTCTCTTAGAATTTGTTGGCTGTTTGACTACAATAAAGAAGTCATTCTCATCCAGGTCTGAGGAGTTTTCTCAGTATTTTTGTAGTATTATAGAGTTAACAGTTAAGTTTAACTAAAACAGTCTTTAGTAACCAAAAAGTCTAAGTCTAACCCTGTGATGTGTCGACTTGGAGACCGGCTCTGAGTTCCGACATATTTAATGGCACCCCAGATGGGACTTCAAAGGGGCTAGCGTGACCTGTGTCCGGGACCAGGACCACTCTCTCTGAAGGGTCACAGAGGCCGGCCATAATATTAAGGTAAGCAGACGCCTGTTATATTCGAAGTCTGTGCATAGTGAATCTGTGACCTGGAACGAGGGGTGGCCCTGGGAGGCGGACAGCTGCCCTTGAAGTCAAGAAATCTTAATGGTGAAATACAGTATAAAGAACTGGATGAGAGGGGAAATAGATAAAGTTGTTTTGATTTGTGACTGTGTGAGTGGCGGGGTAAAATCTCATGAGCGGATTCTGTTGTGAGAGGCACGCACACACTTAGACAGAGAGAGAGGTGTGTGTGTGTGACAGAAAAAATCGCATGAGTGAGTTCTGTTGTGAGAGAAACACACACGGAGAAAGACGGAGAGGTGTGTGTGTGTGTGTGTGACGGAACAAAAATCTCATGGGTGAATTCTGTCGTGAGAGACACACACACACGGAAAGAGTGAGCGAGAGACAGAGTGAGGGGTGTGTGTGTGTGTGACAGAAAAAAACTCATGAGTGAATTCTGGTGTATACATTTTGTACATTTTGGCCCTGGGGGTACGGTAAAGTGCCTGGGGGTACGGTAAAGTACCCAATATTTATAAGTGTTTATATACGTGCACGTTATCGTCATAAGTATACGGCGATATACAATGATAAGTGGATACGGCAACGTACACATTGATAAGTGGACAGAGCCAAATGAGTATTCATAAATAAGTGTACGCCAATAAGTATACATAAATGATACGTGTACGGTGTGTAATGTGTATGAATTGTTTATGTGCACATGTGTATTTGTGTATTGTCAAACTGAATGACGATTCAGTTTGATGTGTGATAAAGTACAAACAAGCAATTGTGAAGTGTTTTATGGCACTTATATGATCTTATAAAATGAGTTGCGACGGAAAAAAGCGTTAAGTCACACATGCAGAACATAACATTTATTTAAGTTACACAAGCATTCAATTATAGCAGAGAACTGTATGAGACACACTGAGTGAAAATAAGATTCACCTGATTCATCTGATTCACCTTGCTTCATAGTTTTCAATATTTTTTAAAAAATCCCCAAGGGTCCAAGAAGTATCTAAGCCTTTTAATCCAAATTGCTGTGCTCGCCTTACAATAGTTATTTTTCTGACCGAAGACTGTACACGGAGTTTACTCCCGTCCATTTTTTTCCCGGCTCTCACTTCCTAGTTGATGAACTACAAATTTGGTATCATATTTGTAGTCCAGCCTCACATGAGCCAATAGGTGCCCCATAGAGCAGAGATAGAAAGCTTAGAAGCCAATACCCGGAACACCCGCCGTTTGTTTGGCAGTTGGACCAGCCAGTAACAAGTAGCAAGACCCTGATATCTCTTTAGCCAATAAGGTGACGATTCCAACGAGGAGCGATAAGGGCCATCTGGCAAGGGGCCAGCTAGCGCACTGTGAAAAGTGTCTGTTATGACTTAATTCCCAAAGCTGAACACACACACATACACACAGAACAGCTTTCCTGAGTTTTTTCTCTTTTTGTGAGCAGATACTAATGCCTACTAATACTAATGGGAAAAAATATTCATATAAAATTAAATCATTTTAAGTTTGTTAAAGAATTGAAACAATTCTTGGGACATTCTTTTTGACTTTATAAATTTTTTTTTTTTTTTTCCGTAGTGTTAAACCAGGTGTAGGTTATTTTATTTTTACTTTATTTATTTTATTTTTTGTCTGTTTTATTTTATTTTATTTTTTTGTTGTTTGTGTTTGTTTATATGGATCCCATTAGCTGAAAGTCTATGCAATCAGATAGTCTTCCTGGGTCCACACATATGCATAGTCATACATACATAGAATCTGCTTTTAATTCATAACAGGACTGACATAAACTACAATATGATTTATAATTACATTAATAACCTAATGTAGTGGTTTTTTTTTTTCACAGAAAGCATTTTAGCTTCTGTAACTCTGTGCCAGTAAGGCCTAGAATCACCTTGACATTTGTAACTGTAATGTGTCTGTCTGTGTTTTCCCCTTGTTTCTGTCTGCCGTCTCTCCCTGATGTTAATTGTTTTGCTCCGCCCACTCATTGCTCACCATGGACACTAATTACATCCCATCTCTTCCCCAGGTGTCTTGTCTTTGTCTCTAATCGTCTCTGCTTTGTTATTGGCTCCTGTCCACTATATTTCTGTCACGGTGTGACACAGTGAGACAAAGGCGAGTGAGGATCCAAATGCAGTTTAAGGTTTTAATAAAGAAAACACAAACAAACAGTAGGCAGGCAAAACAGATCGGGACACTGAACAGGAACAGAGAACAACACAGACCAAATACAAATACAAACACAAACACAAACAACGACCAACAACCGGGAAGTGAACAGACAGAGTAAATATAGTGGACAGGAGCCAATAACAAAGCAGAGACGATTAGAGACAAAGACAAGACACCTGGGGAAGAGATGGGATGTAATTAGTGTCCATGGTGAGCAATGAGTGGGCGGAGCAAAACAATTAACATCAGGGAGAGCCGGCAGACAGAAACAAGGGGAAAACACAGACAGACACATTAGAAGTCAAGTCAAGAAGTCAAGAAGCTTTTTATTGTCATTTCAACCATATATAGCTGTTGCAGTACACAGTGAAATGAGACAACGTTTCTCCAGGATCAAGGTGCTACATAAAACAAAGACAGGGCTAAGGACATGTAAGTAGTCTTAGCCACATAAAGTGCAACTGTGCAACCTGGTGCAAACAGTGCAGGACAAGACAAGCAAGACAGTGCAGGACAAAAGACAGTGCAGGACAAAAAAACAGTGCAGACATTAAGTTACAAGACAATACAAAAAGTACAAAAAATGCAATACACAAAAGACAATAAACAGTAACAGAAACAGCGCCGACCGACCAGTGTAAATACTGAATGTTCAAACAGTATTTTGTGCAGTAAAAGAATGAACAGCAGCAGGTTCTTAGCAGCAGGTCCTTTGGATTATATATGGAGTTGTGCAAAAAACAGCAGATGACTGAGATATTGTCCAATATGTGCAAAAACAGCAGAAAAGTGTGCAAAACAGTGTGTGTGTTTTGTGAGGGTCTGTGCAGTCCATACAGATGATGTGTGTGTATGTTGTGCTCAGTATAGTACAGTTCGGTTATTGAGAAGTCTGATGGCTTGTGGGAAGAAACTGTTACGCAGTCTGGTCGTGAGGGCCCGAATGCTTCGGTACCTTTTTCCAGACGGCAGGAGGGTGAAGAGTGTGTGTGAGGGGTGTGTGGGGTCATCCACAATGCTGTTGCCTTTGCGGACGCAGCGTGTGGTGTAAGTGTCCATGATAGAGGGAAGAGAGACCCCAATGATCTTCTCCGCTGTCCTCACTATCCGCTGCAGGGTTTTGCGATCCGAGATCGTACAGTTCCCAAACCAGACAGTGATGCAGCTGCTCAGGATGCTCTCAATGGTCCCTCTGTAGAACATGGTCAGGGTTGGGGGAGGGAGATGTGCCTTTCTCAGCCTTCGGAGGAAGTAGAGACGCTGCTGGGCTTTCTTGGTGATGGCGCTGGTGTTGAGTGACCAGGTGAGGTTCTCCGCTAGATGAACACCCAGAAATTTGGTGCTCTTGACGATCTCTACAGATGATCCGTCGATGTCCAGCGGAGAGTGGTCGCTCTGTGCTCTCCTGAAGTCCACAACCATCTCTTTAGTTTTGTCCACATTCAGAGAAAGGTTGTTGGCTCTACACCAGGCAGTTAGTTGTTGCACCTCCTCCCTGTATGCTGACTCGTCGTTCTTGTTGATGAGACCCACCACGGTCGTGTCATCCGCGAACTTAATAATATGATTCGATCTGTGCATTGCTGCACAGTCGTGAGTCAGCAGAGTGAACAGCAGTGGACTGAGCACGCAGCCTTGAGGAGCTCCAGTGTTCAGTGTGGTGGTGCTGGAGATGCTGTTCCCGATCCGGACTGACTGAGGTCTCCCAGTCAGGAAGTCCAGGATCCAGTTGCAGAGGGAGGTGTTTAGTCCCAGCAGGCTCAGCTTCCCAATCAGGTGCTGAGGGATGATTGTATTGAATGCTGAACTAAAGTCTATGAACAGCATTCGTACATAAGTGTCCTTATTGTCCAGATGAGTGAGGGCTAAGTGGAGGGCTGTGGTAATGGCATCGTCTGTGGAGCGGTTTGGACGATACGCGAACTGTAGGGGGTCAAGTGAGGGTGGTAGCTGGGTCTTGATGTGCCTCATGACGAGCTTCTTGAAGCACTTCATAACTATGGGTGTGAGTGCAACGGGACGATAGTCATTGAGGCAAGACACTGTAGACTTCTTTGGGACAGGAACGATGGTGGTAGTTTTGAGGCACGTAGGAACAACGGCGCTGCTCAGGGAAATGTTGAAGATGTCCGTAAAGACATCCGCTAGCTGTTCCGCACATTCTCTGAGCACCCTGCCAGGAATGTTGTCTGGTCCAGCAGCCTTCCGTGGGTTAACTCTGCATAGAGATCTCCTCACGTCGGCCGTGGATAGACAGAGTACCTGGTCGTCGGGACGAGGGATGGTCTTCCTTGGCGTAACGTTGTTCTGTACCTCGAACCGAGCGTAGAACTCGTTCAACGCGTCTGGGAGGGAGGCGTCGCTATCACAAGCAGGTGAAGCTGTCTTGTAGTTTGTGATCGCCTGTATGCCCTGCCACATGCGCCGGGTGTCTCCGCTGTCCTGGAAGTGGCTGTGGATTGTCTGGGCATGTGCACGCTTTGCCTCTCTGATGGCTCGGGACAGTTTGGCCCTTGCTGTTCTTAGGGCCACCCTGTCCCCTGTTCTGAAGGCTAGGTCCCTAGACCTCAGCAGAGCACGCACATTAGCATTCATCCACGGCTTCTGGTTGGGGCGTGTAGTGATGGTCTTGGAAACGGTCACGTCATCAATGCACTTGCCGATGTAACTGGTCACTGCTGACGTGTACTCCTCCAAGTTGACGGAGTCGCCGTTGGTTGCAGCCTCCCTGAAGATATTCCAGTCAGTGCACTCAAAGCAGTCCTGAAGAGCAGAAGTGGCTCCTGCTGGCCAGGTTTTCACCTGCTTCAGAACCGGTTTTGAGCGTCTGACGAGTGGTCTGTATGCAGGAATTAGCATAACAGTGATGTGGTCTGAGTAGCCGAGGTGGGGGCGGGGCTCCGCACGGTACGCGCCGGGAATGTTTGTGTAAACAAGATCCAGCGTGTTTTCACCTCTCGTAGCAAAGTCCACATGCTGATGGAATTTAGGGAGCACTGACTTAAGATTTGCATGGTTGAAATCTCCGGCGATGATAAAAAGTCCGTCGGGGTGAACATTCTGTAGGTCACTAATAGCTCCGTATAGCTCACTTAGCGCCTCTTTAGCATTAGCGCTAGGAGGAATGTAAACTCCGACAATGTAAACAGTAGTAAATTCCCGTGGTAAATAAAATGGTCTGCATCTAACAGTCACAAACTCTACTGACGATGAGCAGTAAGTAGAAACAAGCACAGAGTTCTTGCACCATTCCGTGTTGATATAAACACACACACCACCACCGCGAGTCTTACCGCAAAGAGCTGCATTTCTGTCGGCTCTAAATGAAGTTAGCCCGTCCAGCTGAATGGCGGCGTCCGGAACTCTGTCGCTGAGCCACGTCTCCGTGAAAACAAACACACAGCAGTTTCTAACCTCTCTCCGTGTAGAGCGTTCGAGTCGGATGTAGTCCAGTTTATTGTCCAGGGAGCAAACGTTGGATAGTAGAATGGATGGGAGAGCCGGCCGGCTAGGGTTTGTTTTTAGCCTAGCACGGACGCCCGCTCGCTTACCACGCTTCCGCTTCCTCGCGAACCGCTTTCGGCGTCCCCTCCCCTGGTCTCTCGTATCAGGCGACACCGGGGACTGGAGGCCTGGTCTCCGCAGCAAGCCGAGGTCACGAAGCCTAACCAGTACATCATCGTGCAGGTTGGTTGTTACACGATTTCTGTACTTTATTAGGTCCTGGTGTTTGTATACATGTTTGTATACATGAACACCGCTGTCTCTGGCATCCATGTAGAAGCAATGGTCGGGCTCAAAACCGTAAATAAAAACTTAAAAACGTAATTAGCACCGTATTGAATCCGGAGAGGCCGCTGCGTGCTACTGCCGCGCCGCCATCTTGGATCTTGTATGTTACATTACAGTAACATACAGAGAGAGATTGTTTTGGTTCCAATGAGATTGTTTTTTTTTCTTTCTCTCTTTTCTGAGTGTTAGAGGTTTTAGAAGCTGAAAACTTGGAGCATTGTCTAACCGAGTAGAATTACATGATGTTATAAGTTTTATTTTTTATTTGTAATTTTTCCTTTTTGACAATGTAACAACAATTTAATTTTTACAACTTAACAATTTGTTTTGATTATTTATCTAAGTAATTTAACTGGTAGTTTATTTGATTGATTGATTGATTGATTGATTGATAGTTTATTTGATTTTATTTGATTTATTAGTGAGTTAATTAATTGAATAGATCAATACTTGGTTGAGTATGTAATTATTTGAATGTGCAGTTGATTGATTTTAATCAAGTTTAATTTATTTTTTATTGAAGTTATACTTATTGGACTTATACTCTGATCTTGTTATCTGCCTTGTCTTTCTTGAGAATTATACTAGAAGGAATCCAGCACAACCACGTTTTCCAGAAAAAGAATAAACGTTCAACTTCAACTGCAATAATTACAGAACCACGTGACATTGCCACAAGGGCGAGACAAGGGTGCATGATGGAGAAAGGTAAAAGAACTTCATTACTCCAGCTGCAATTGTAATAATAAAGCACAAGATGGCTGAAAAAGAAATTAAGAAGTACATGAAAAAAATGGCAAGAACGGACAAAAGGAGAGTTGCAGTGGCCTGAAGGAGGCACGTTTGATGAGGTAAAATGTAGGAAGATGAGAGTAAGAATAAAATGCTGGGGAGAAGTAAAAAGAGAAAGCATGAGAATTTTTTTTTGTTTAAATTTTTTACATTTTAGTAAGTTTTTTAGGAAAATGTTGTAATATTGCAATGTAGGAGCAGAATTTCTGTATTTGTACCCACTTTACCCCCTAGGGCAGTTCTTTTCTACTGAAAAGCACAGGCGAACATTGCACTTGCTACACAGTGTGTTTGTGTATCCACAATTGCAGTAAACTGGAAGAATAGACTAACTGAAAGAGAAATCTACATATTATCCAGCATATCCATTTGCACCTGTCTCTGTAATTATGGTCTAATTGAAAATAAGTATAAATTTAACAGAAAAGCACATTTAGAAATGAATTACAATGAATCATCTTACAGTTTAAATTTCGATTTGTGATGACGTAAGAAGTGCAGTGTCTTTATGTAAGGCATAAGGTGCACAGGCTAGTTTGACTACCACTTTGGCTCAAAGTTGTAGAATTACAGCATGGACATAACAAGCTCTAGTTTTCCAAAACGAACGTCCCAAGGGAAAGCAGGAAGACTGCCCTCCCCTGGTAAAAGGAGAAGAAGTAAAATACCCAGAATGCCCGGAAGGGGCTACAGGAGGAAGAAAGGAAGTGCTGGAAGATGATGAATACCGACGCCTGTACTGGGACAGGGAGGTGGAGAAAGCTAATGCCCGATGGGAGGAAGGGGACCCCCACTTATCGAGGCAACAAGCAGAGGAGCGTAATATGGAGTGGTTGACTGAATACACACGCCCGCCAGGTTTAAAAAGACACAGCACACCGACTCATTGGGCACGAGAACATATGGAGCCACGAATGGAAGATGTCTGCCAGCCGGGAAGGAGAAGATCAATAAAAACCGGGCAGATGGAACATCATGAGAACCTCAGCGAAGCACAGGGGTCCCTAAGCAAACCAAACGACTGTGCGACAAAAAGGACCCTCATAGCGGTCCAGGAGGAGCAAGAAAAGAAACAACAGACCAAGGCAGATGGGAATTTATCATCCAATGGAAATAAAAAGACAGGGGAGGTGTGATATGAGAGGAGTAAGAGTGAGACTGCAGGGAGAAGTGCAGCTGACCCCCCTGGAAACAGAAGGCGTGTGGCAGAACGAAGCGCAGGAAAGAGCAATAAGCAATAAGAACGAAGCCAGAAAACAGATGTGACGATGGAGGAGTTACGAGGTCAGGCATCAAGACTGGAGATGAAAGTGGAGGAATTGGAGTTGGAATATAAATACTTGGAGGAGGAACAGAAATGAGCGGAGAAACAATTTAAAAATCTCCAAAGAACAAGGAAGGCACGGAAGAAGTCAGACAAACAAAAATGGGGCGACATCCAAAGAAACAGACACATGCAGACCCAATCCCAGACGGGAAGAGGCAAAGGTGGGGAGACGCAGCAGGTGACCCCCGAAAGTGAGAGCTCCAGTGAAGAAGAGGAGGAGACAGAAGCACCGAGAGCAACACAGCTCCCCCTGATAGTTAAAGGAAAGCAAATGCATTATGTGCTATGGACATTCATGGATGTGACTGGATTGGTAAAAAGACTGCCAAGCGTGTGCGAAGGAGCACAGAGATGGATCACAAAGTTCAAGGAACAAACGACCAGACAAAGTTTGGCTCTGGGAGATCTGAAGGCAATCCTATGCCAAACCATAGGAAAAGCCAAAGTGCTGGAAATACTCAATAATGCTGAGTTGGAAAGACTGGCTGACGATCCGAGGGGAGACGGAATAGCCTTCGGCGCATACAGGAATACCCTATGGAATGTGCTAAGGGATATGTGCTGACCCAGGAAAAGTGGAAAAAATAAAGCTGGAAGAAGAAGGGGTTGCCGTGTTCATACTGAAACTCCAGGAGTCCTGGAGAGAGGAGAATGGGAGAAGCATGGGATGAGACACCCGCAAGTGAGACACTGTTTAAACTCATGTTAAAAAGGGCACTCCCTGAGGAAGTCCAAGACCAACTGGAAACAGTGGTGGGTCTGAACACCATGCCATGGGCCACCTTCGAAGCGAATGTAATACACCATGCAGAGTTACACAGAAAGAGGAAGAGGGAGACAAAAAAGGCTGCAGAAGATTTAGTAGTGCAATTACACAAGGCACAGCTGGGAGAACTAGCAAGAAATAAACAAGAAAGCCATCAAAAGAAGAAGGAAGATAAAGAGTATGCCTCAAAACAGGCGGCAGTCATGGTGGCTCCGACCACTGCTGAGGCTGTGCCACCTCAAAATGGAGGAGTAGCACAAGTGATGATGACGCAGCCACTGCCTCCAACGATGATGCAATATCCAATGGGATACCCAATGAATTATCTAATGTAATCTAATCTTCAGTATGCTCCTCAACAGCGTGACTGGGGACCAGGCTGAGGTCGAGGAACAAAAAGACAGCGAGACAGTTGCGCAATATTTCCATCGCCTCACTGACATACAGTACACAACGTACACAGCGGCCTCATTCCCCCAGCAGGATATGAGTGAGGGGGAAGTGACAGCGTACGAGGCACACTTGAGAAACAGTTTCATGAATTTCATGATTCCAGAAATATCTGACAAGGTGAAAAACCTATGCATCACGTGGGACACGGGAAAGCTGAGCCTCATCATACGACATGCTCTGCATGCGGAAAAGCTGCCCACGCAAAGTATGAAGGAGCGGATTAAGTATGAAAGGCCAGATGAAAATCTGTGCATGAGACACCCAGATTCCCAGATCATGAGAATGGGAGAAATGCCACGTACTCTGACTTCATAATGGAATTACATGAAGCGTAAGGCTTTTTTGTGATGCTTTTCCAGGGAAGATGGATATGACAAAGATTGCGCTGTGCACATGGGAAGCCAAGGAAGACAACAGTTGCCTGCACAGATGCCTGCTCCAATGTTTTAACAAGGAGCAGGGCAGTCAAGAATGCAGCATGCACTCGCAGCAAAACCACAAGGAGCTGGAAATTGGGCAGGCCAATGGATGGGCCCAGGATTTCAAGGACAAGCCCCAGCACCACCTGGAGGAGGCCCATTGTGCCCAGCTCCAGGAGGACTGTGAAGAGGCCCAGAGAAGCCAGAGGTGGAGCTGGTGCAGTGTACCACCTCATTGCATCCTGCACAAGAACCAACAATTATGGTGGGAATTGGAAATGAAGTACAGGCCCCATTCCTGATTGACACAGGAGCAATATTTACAAGCATTGGAAAAGAATATTTACTATATTTCCCAGACACTCCAACCAATCTTCTTGGGAGATATGTGCTCTGCAAACTAGGAGCCAAAATACACTGTGGGCCAATAGGAGTGTGGATAACACTCCCAGAAATGTTAGCTCGACAATACCTAGTAGTAAGCCAAGAAGATGAAATGACAGAACTGGACAAAGTGTATTGGATGGAAGTCAAGGATAAAGATACATAAAAAATATGGCAAGAATACTCGGAATGGAATTCCATGATTAACTTACATACATCCAGATTGCTGTGAAGCTAGAGGACCATAGAAAACAGTATGATATCGACATGGACAGTATGATAATTGGCCAGCAAGGAGTAGCTACAAATGCTGTACTCCCTAGCAGATTCAAGAATGGTATCAAGTTGGAGATGCAGTCTCCCACATCTCCCTGATGATCAGGCGAGGTTTTGAATCCAAAGATTTTGGGCCTAAGATGAAAGAGGCAGAAAGGGTAGTGAAGTGGAACATGACTAAAGACCCTAGAGTACAGAAGATAGAGATTTTAAGGATAGATTAGGGGACAATCATGTTATTATGTAATCCTACACAACCGTGTTAGTAAGTCAGCAAACAAACATAAATTCTAGTAAGAGTAGAAGTAGAGGTACAGATGCCACAGGTGGCAGATAAGGAGGAGTCAACAGAGAAAGAAGTAGACAAAGCACTAAGTCAAGTCCCAGAGTAACTGTGGACTAAACATGCAACAGATGTAGGACTAGTTAAATCAGCAGGATTAGCAAAATACAGGTTAGACCCAATGTACCATTACTTTATCAGAGGCAGTATCCATTGTCTAAACAAGCAGAGGAAGGGATAAGAACAACTATTAAAGGGCTAGTGGAAGCAGGAGTTTTAATCCCCACAAAAAGTCAGTGCAACACTCCGATTTTTCCGATCAGAAAGCCAAATTCAGATAAATGGAGATTGGTACCAGACCAAGTCAATCAAATAGTGGTGGCTGTGACCCCAGTGGCCCCGGATCCACAAACGTTGTTATCAAATATTCCAGAGGGAACAAAATGGTATACAGTAATTGATCTACGTTCAGCATTTTTTAGTATCCCATTGCACCCTGACTCTCAGCACTTGTTTGCATTCACATATTAAGAGCAACAAGGATATTGTGAAAACCGATCGATATTCAACCAAGTACTGACTAGAGATCTGGTGAATTTGCAAATGGAGAGCCTGACTTACTGATTTGTAGCCAATCGAAGAGCAATGTGTACAGGATTCAATAACAGTACTGAAAACCCTAGCAAACAATGGGCACAAGGTTAGTAAAGAGACGCTACAATTCTGCCAGAGAAAGGTGGAATATTTAGGACGAGTTCTAGAAAGAACAACACGAAGAATATTACCGGCTCATGTACAAGCTATACAGGATACACCACGACCTCAAGCCATGCGCCAGATGTTGTCATTCCTGGGCATGACAGGATTTAGGATTTGCCTTAAAAGTACAACCACATAGAAACATGATAAAAGCTGCAGATCAGGCTAAGCCCAATACACAGCTGACATGGACACCAGAAGCATCAGCAGCCTTCGAGATGTTGAAGTGCATACTAGCCTCAGCCCCAGCGCTGGCCAGTCCAGATTACAGCAAACCATTTCACCTATAAGTGTCAGAAAGACAGGGATTTGCATCGGCAGTACTAATGCAGCAACAGCAAGGGGTAGGAAAACAACCTATTGCCTACTTCAGCACCGCATTGGATAACGTTGAGAAGGGCATACCACCATGTTATCGTTCTCTATCAGCAGCAGCATTTGCATATCAAAAGGCTTCTACCATCACAATGGGTCACCCCGTGACCCTGTATACATCACATTATTGACAAGTTAAGCGTTCGTAATAACCAATTTCCAGAGGGCTGAAGGTTCAACTATCTCCCATGGACCACACATAGCAGAACTGCTGGCAGCGATACAGATGCCTAAAAAATTAGCTATTGTGAAGTGCAGTGCTCACAGAACAGATGGAACAACAATAACAAAAGGAAACACTGCAGCTGATGAAGCAGTAGGGGATGGATGCATAATGGCACTCATGCAGGGAGAAGATCCAGATGCAGGTCCAGGAGAGCTGTCAATGGAAGATGTGAGGGATGCACAAATACACAGCCAAACCGGAAGAAGTAGAACAGTGGAGAAAGCGAGGTGAGTCCGGCTACGCATGGCACAGCAGTGGAGGAACCACATAACCAAGTAGAACCAGGAGACTACGTGTACATCAGAACATTCAAGAGAAAACATTGGAGACAGCCAAGAAGAGAAGGACCTTTTAAAGTGGTGTTAGCTACCCCCACTGCAGTCAAGGTCGAAGGTAAAGAATACTGGTATCACCTTAATCATTGTTGTCGTGCGACAGCTGTAGCAGATACTGGGGAAGAACCTTCAACCTCAAAGACAAGGGCGCAGCCCCAAACACAGCCACTCGCCGCAGAACAAAGCTGGGCTAAATGTGGCAGTTCAGGCAATAGTAAATGCGAAAATCCGCCGCTCCAGGGTGTGGGGGAGTAAGAGGCACTTCAGAATTACGTTAAAGTGAACAGTATTAACCAATACAATACCACAGCTGATGGCATCGAGGGAAACCTCTATCGATAGTGGCTGACAGAAACCGCTCACCAGGTTGCTGCAAACAGTATCTGTGTAATATGCCATGACCGGTCTAATCAAACTCCCTATGTAATGCCTACTAGAGGTGTGGACGAGTGTGATAAATCACCATATAATGATAAATATTTATGTCCTGCACTTTGCCTGTTGGGTTCAGCAGCCAGAACACATGGGCCGCAATGGATGGGCAACATAAGTAGATCCTATGCATATCAGCCGGTAGCCTCGACAATCCCTACAGATATGACTGTTCAGATGCGGCCTAACCAGAAGTTTCCACTATGTATTAAGTCAAGAGGATCAGTGTATGTTGGTTTAATTGGATCGATCCAGACTCATTCCCACTGCTGGACGAGAACAATAGTGATTCGGACTGGACCTAGTTGTGCACATACAGGACTGTAACATATTGGTGTGTGTCCCAGTTTGTCTGTGTCCCCTATGTGTGTATATCTTTCATAAGTGCTGTGTACACGAGGCACCACATTACTGGTGATGGCCTTAATGCCTTAATTGTGACTGAATCCAGACTGACTACACACAAACTTTTCTGTACATATGCTTACGTAATGGGTGTTGGTATTTTGTGTCTATTGGTCTATTGCCTGTCTCTCTGTTGTCTGTAAGGCTTTGTTGCAGGCTATGTTGAACCCGTGGAGTGACCAGAGACAAGTCCAGCGACCCCGCACTTGTGCCTGGTTAGAGGTGAGCCCACGAGGTGTCGCTTGTCGCCTCGACGACGCTCCCGGGTACTGCGACACGTGCATCCAACTGGACAACGAGGTGGACCTGTCTGACTTCATCTGGGGGGACTTCGACCTGGGTGTATCACCACATTGCACCTGGCTAACATACCCTTCCCCGCCGACGGCTGACACTTGGTTCACGATGTTTGAGGACACACGCCCCGTGTCACTTATCCTTGCACATGCAGATCTAGTCCTCCCTGAAGGACTGTGGGTTCATCCGTGCCACCAGAATGATTATTCTTTGGACAGGGGATTGTTTTTACAGGTACACACATATGAGGTACGTCGTTCCTTCTGTGTGGCCTCGACGTATGGACGTGGACGTGCACATGCATATATTATTACCCGCCATATACGGCAGTACTGTACGTTATTCTTTTGTGTATATAAACTCTGGACATCTCACACCAAAGATGTGCAACAAGGTCTACAGGATATGCAAACACCACCCACTTTCATGGACTCATGGGCAGGGGGTGATTCGGATGCGGTTGTTCCCATTACTCGAGCTTTCCACGCTTATCGCCACAAAGACATTTGGAGATCCCTACGCATTAGAGCCCCCTTGCCACAGTGGATTCAAACCATGCAGCGCAATCACTATTGGTGGTGGTCGTAGGGACAGCTAGTTCTCTTATGCCCTGCAACAGTTTTTTATTTGTTTATTATGTTGTATGTTTATACTGTATGTTTCGGTGACCCTGGTGACACTGCTTTCACTGTCGCGCTATATATGCGAGCAGAGTGAGAATTTTCCCTCAAATTTGGCATCTGGAGGGTTTTTCGCTCACTCCTGGCTCACCTTTTGAGATAGAGCATGTGTGAATTATGGTCATTGAGTAATGTTTTGTTTTATGTTATTGTGTTTGTTGTGTTTTATGTATTATGGGTTTTGTTTTCATTGGTGGGGAGTAATATTCTGTTTTATGTTATTGTGTTTATGTTTTATGTATTATGGGTTTTTTGTTTTCGTTGTGGGGGAACGTTTTTTTTTTTTCATTGTGTGCCGGAACGTTCGCAGCTGGCTATACGATGGACGTGTGGGAGAGGTGGCATGGCGTGTCGTGTGTCTGATGGCTCTTTCCTTGGAGGACATTGAAGATATCTACCTATTCAGAACCATGATAACAGGAGTTCTGCTGATTGGATTAGGCATTGCCCTGGTTTATCGAGAAAATCAGAAAACTGTGACAGCTGTCCAAACCTCCCAAGGCTGCCAGTCATGATTGATGCAGTGGGAGAGCGGACAGCACTGAGGCTGGGACTATTAACCGCAATATGGATAACATCACGGTGAGCATAGTCTGGAGGTTGTTTTTTTTTCTCCTCCCTTCCCTCATGTTATGCTGTATTTCTTTTCAATTCCATGTCTTCCTGTCCAGTCTGCCCCTTGTCATATTGTATGTATTCTATGTATGGACAGGTTGATGGCTAATTTCATGGTAGCTGTGACCAGTGACAATAAAGGCTACTACTACTACTACTACTACTACTACTACTACTACTAATAATAATAATAATAATAATAATAATAATAATAATAATAATAATAATAAATACTCTATAATAAAATTTAAAAATATATTTACAGTATGAATGATAATATGAGAATGAGATTTTAAATAATATAATGATAAAATGTGTGAAAGTCTGGTAAAACAGTACCAGCAGAAGCACTAAGGCCAGGAAGAGCAGATTTCCCAACTGGTGGAGGGGAGGATGGAGGTCCAGGTGACACAGGGTGTAGATTGGTTCTTACTGAGGTCAAAAACACAGAAGAGGATCTTGATATGATGCTGTGATCAGAAATATTTAGAACTTAATGAACAGTAATGAATAAAATATTAAACAAATACACACATGATTTGGTGGTGGTGGTGGTGGTGGGTGTAGCAGTGGACACAGTGGATATGTCTGTATTCACAGAAAGAAAAACACTTTGTCTCACAATAAAAATAAACTGTTACTCAATAAGGTTTATGACATGCTGATCAGTGTTTACAGTTCAGGGTCTGAGATTTCAATCAAATATCTAAGATTCTAAATAAAAGTTATCAAGTCTTATCACTGGGACTGAAAGCTGAAAAGTTAGCACACCCCTCTGACCTGCACAGGTGACTCCAGCAGGAGAGCAGTCAGTGTGTTTCTTCAGGGAATGATGACAGTCCCACAGGTGAATCTCATCCTCTCAAAACTTCACTCTGTTCAGCCAGAAAGTCCCTTCACCAGAACCAAACCGATCATCAGCACTCAGCGCCGACCCACAGCCCAGCTGTCTGCACACCACCTGAGCGTTCATGATGTTCCACTGATCAACACAAATGGAGCCCCACGTAGAGTTGTGATACATCACCACACTGAATGCTGAATTATGGTTAGTCAAAAGACGGTGATTAATGTTAATTTAACATTCATGAAGGGAGGTTCCAGAGACAGAAAAGAGAGACTGGTGAAGGAACATCTTTTTATAGCTACTATATATGTATATGAAAATGAAATCTTGAAAATTTTATCATTATTTATTATAAAAACAATGATCTTCTGGGTGAAAACAGTAACTGTGACTAAAGGGACAGATTTAATTGTCCTTACTTGAGCAGTATTTCTGAAGAGGAAATGACGAGCATGTCCCTTGAGAACGTAGAGACGTTCCATCTTCTACAGTAATAAAACACACAAAACAGATTTTTCTCTCATTCTTATTTTATAGCTGAAATATTTACACAAATTCTACAGCATTGTATAAACTAGTATATAGAGAGAGTCCTCTTACCTGTGCAGTTAATATGAACAACTTCATTATGATTATTACATCTGTTCTGTCCCCAGGGTGAAGATAGACACTGCAACAGATTAGAGTCGTGTTTCCTACATTTCACATGATCCAGCCAGTTAGGAGCAGATTTTAATCATGCTTCAGTGTATGACAGACTGCCAAGTTTTCCACAGTTCAGCTCTCCACACACCATGTTTGCCGTCTCATCAGCCATCTGATTGTAACACACATTACCCCAGGTTCCATTGTAGAACACTTCCAGATTCCCCTCACAGCCCTCCGTGAGTCGGATCTCTTTAAACTCTGGTGAGAGAAGGACGACTTACACTTCATTTGAAAACATCCTGTTTTATCCACACAGTTAAATATGTGTAAAATTATCTTAAAGTAAAAATATATTTAAGATGGATTTTATTAATTAACAAGTCCTTATTATCATGTTGAATTTTATTGTCAGTCATCACACTGTACCTGAGCAGACGATTCCTGCGTCCTCATGGTGTCCACATTCACCCTCTTCACACAGCTGATATCTGCAGTTCCACAGGGACGTCTCATTCCCCTCACACTCCACCTCATTCAGCCATATGGACCCAGTTCCAGGACCAAACCAGGCTGGTATGTGGTTACTGAGGGCCTCTCCACACTGCAGCTGTCTGCACACCACCTGAGCATCCTCAATACCCCACGAGTCATCACACACAGTCATCACACACAGTCTCCCCCAGAACCAACCAGCCTGATGGAGTTGGGATCTTTATTAAAGACACACACAAACACAAACACACACACACACACACACACACACACACACACACACACACACACACACACACACACACTTTAATCAAATATGAAAAAACTCAACACCATTAGTCTAAATTTTAGTTAAAATATAATTACACACACACACACACACACACACACACACACACACACACACACACACACACACACACAAACACACACACTTTAATCAAATATGAAAAAACTCAACACCATTAGTCTAAATTTTAGTTAAAATATAATTATTAATGTAAATAATAGTAGCTCACAGACAGATTTTAATAGTTTTGTTCCCTTGTGGCATAACAAGTACATGAGAGCAGATAAATATGTAAATATGAATAGTTATAGTTCAGTTATAGTTCATAAACATTTTTTTTGTTCTGTTGCTATGAAGTGTAAATTAATTGCATTTTTAATTAATATGCTAAACAACTACTTTCCAACTGATGGAGATCTGTTTCTTAAACTTCATTTTAAACTGCTGGTTTTCTACAGACCTGCTCATTTTTGAGTGTTTACCTGAGCAAGTGATGTATAGCTGTTCCCCTGAGATGCAGTTGACAGGTTCAGCTTGTGCACTGCTGCAGTTCCTCAGATGTTCTTCACTCCCAGAGCAGCTGAAACCTTTTACACACATGTGTTTGTCTTCAGTGGTGGATGGAGAGGAGCGGTAGTTCAGCACAGAGCCACAGCCCAGCTGTCTGCAGAGCACGGATGCCTCAAACAGACTCCACGAGTCCAGGAGAACTCTCCTCCAGTCCTGCCTGAAATAAATCTCCACCTCCCCCTGACACTCGCTCCCTCCAGACAACCGCACTCGCCCCTCGTGAAGCGCCACAGAGGATCCTGAAGCAGAAGAAGGTCATTTAAATATTGCAATTTTATTCTCATCTCATAAACTTTATTCAGTAACCTGGTGTATGTGACGTTAATATCTCACCATTACAGATGACTCCAGTGTCATGTTTATGAGAGCATGCAGCTTGACTCCATGATGAGACATCACATTGTGATAGGTGTGTCTCCTTTCCCTGACAATCAAACACATCAGCCCAGATGTGTCCACTCCCCTCCCCAAACCAGTCCACCTTCACTACAGCCACAGCACTCCCACAATCCAGCTGTGCACACAGAACATCTGCAGCTCTCATATCCAGCTTACAGCACAAACTGTGCCCCACACACCGAGGTACAGGAGCTCCACTCGACCAGAACAGGAGTCCGGTCCGTTCACCAGCCGCGCCTCTGTGTGACCTGAACAAACAGCCAAGAGCTCAGTGAAAGAGGAACATTAACACAGGCACCTTAAAGTTTGATTGACAGCTATGTGGACTCTATTGAAACAGAAGTTACATCATGATACTTAACCAGAACATATTAATGCCACTTTGTTGTCATGGGAACATGTTGCATGTTTGAGTGAAGATGATGATGGACTCCTCTATGATGATGATTCGGTTCATGATTCGGTTCCTCTACACTGAAGCTCCTCTGTCCACACCTGACCCTCCCCTCGGCCAAACAAAGCTGATCCCAGACTCTTCACAGGAATCCCACAGTCCAGCTCTCGACACACAACCTCTGCATCCTGCTGGTAAAAGTCAGCATCACACAATGTGGACCAGGAACCTCCATGAAACACTTCCACTCTCCCAGAGCACCGGTGAGGACCAGCAGTGAGTCTCGGCATTCTGTGATCTTTGTTTTTTTTTTGTGCAAAATTTGATCAAGGCATAATTATGTTATTCAGTGTAGTAATGAAATCATTAAAATGCAAATAAAATCTACATTATGTTAAAATGTATGTATTTGTACAATTATAATCATTACCACAATGGAAGTAATTGTTAAGATATTTTTTTTATATAAATTCAGATGTTTACCTGAACAACTGACTCCAGCATCCATATTATGAATACAGTGATGTCCCCCTTGTGAGCTACAATTGTTCAGAGTCAGCTCAGATCCTCTACAGTACACATCATATATCCAGATTTCTTCTGATCCTTCTCCAAACTCAGCCCAATAACTAATATCTACAGGCTCCCCACAGCGCAGCTCTCTACACACCACTGCAGTGTCTTTCATATCCCAGTCAGAACTACACACTGTTCCCCACTGTCCATTATAAAGGACTTCCACTCTCCCAGAACAAGGACTTCCACCATTCACCAACCTCACACTGTCTGAGAGAGAGAGAGAGAGAGAGAGAGAGAGAGAGAGAGAGAGAGAGAGAGAGAGAGAGAGAGAGAGAGAGATGTGTACAGAAGTGTATGGAGACATGGTAACAGCATCATCACACTCTGGTTCTTGGTTCTCTTTGTAAACAATGACATTAAATCCACTTTGAAGTTATTTATGATTGTGTTCATCACTAAAATTACAGTTCTGTATAACTGTCTTCTGATCAGCTCTAATGGTGTCATCACTATTCTCAGCTTCATGTTCTACATTAAAACACAGATATGTACATTAAAGTTACAGAAATAGTGTTCAAGAGTCACAACTATTACAGTGTGATGTAATCAGCATCAGATCAGTGTTTTCAGTCCTAATAGAACATCAACATGTAAACAGAGAAAATTCCTATTATCCAGAATTGTGTTCTGTAGACTTACTCATTAATCGTCAGCATTAATCAAGGAATTTTTAATTAAATTCATCCTGAAAAAAACCTGCTCTGGATCCATCTAACATCAGTAACTACAGACCAGCATCACTTCTCTCTTTTCTTTCAAAAATTCTTGAATGCACTGTCTATAATAAACTGCTTGTATATCTTTCACAGAACCTTCAATATCCAATCCTGTATAGCTTTAAAGCAGCACATTCGACAGGGACAGCCTTTTGGATGTCTCTGGGAAAGTACATGTTGCTAGATCAGCCAAGCTTCATCTCTCCCCATCCTCCTCGACCTTTCGGCAGCATTTAATTCAGTCAACCACAAGACTCTCCTGTCCACTCTCAGGAGTGTTGGAATTTGCAGATCAGCATGGGAATGGTTTCCTTCCTAAATGGAAGGTACCTCACGTCAGGTAACATGGAGAGGAGTGTCATCTGCTCCATGCAAGACTCTCCACTGATGTCCCACAGGGCTCAGTACTCAGTAGTAGTCTTCTTTCTCCCTGTATACTCACTTTCTTGGTGAACTTATTTCCTCACATGGGTTTTCTTACCACTGCTATGCTGATGATACACAACTCATTAGATTAGATTAAACATTATTGTCATTACAAGTACAAGGCAAAGTAATGCAGGTTGGCATCAGGAACTTGAAGCTGGAGACAAGTTCGACTGGCAACTCGTTGATGTGGATGGGGGCATGCGTGCCTCTTCTCTCCCTCCTGAAGTCCATGATGAGCTCCTTTGTTTTTCTGGTGCTAAGGAGCAGGTTTTTGTCGGAACACCATGTGAAGAGATGCTGTATCTCTTTCCTGTTGGCTGTCTCACGTTGTTGTTGATGATGCCAATCACTGTGGTGTTGTCAGCAAACTTAATTATGGAATTAGATCCATGCAAAGGCCTGCAGTCGTGAGTAAAGGGTGAATAGAGAAATGGGCTTAGCACACAGCCCTGTGGTACACCTGTGTTAAGGGGGATGCTGGCAGAGCGGATGTGGCCTGACCTGACATCTTGGGGTCTATTGGTAAGAAAGTCCATAATCCAGTGACAAAGGGAAATGTTAATGCCAAGATCCCCAAGTTTGCTGATTAACTTGGAAGGGATGACAGTATTAAATGCTGAGCTAAAGTCCACAAAAAGCATTTATGCATATATGTTGTTATTGTCCAGATGTGTGAGCACAGAGTGCAGCGCTGAGGAGACTATATCATCTGTGCTCCTATTGTGTTGGTAATCAAACTGATGTGGGCCCAATGTGGGTGGGAGGCAGTTCTTTAGGTTTGCCTGGACCAATCGCTCAAGCAGTAGATGATGATGGGTCTCCATTGGCTTCCGGAAGCTGCAAGCATCAGATTCAAAACAACCAGCTCCTTCTTATCTCAAAGCCCTCATCACTCCTCGCACTGCACCTGACACCCTCAGAGCTACCAGTATTGCTCGACTGGTATGAGGTAAGCACTCAACAAGACTCTATACTGTTCTGGCAACCAAGTGGTGGAATGAACTTTCCCTATGCGTTCGGACAGCTGAGTAACTGGCTATTTTCAAACTTCTTCATGAAATACTTTTTCCACTGTTTATTGTGTGTGTATTTAAAATAGAAATTAACAGTGTTTTAGGCTCATGGTATCTTAAGTCTGTAACCTAGTAAACCAGAGTTAATGTAATGTAATGAGACTTAAAATGCATTTTGTACATCGCTCTGGATAAGGGCATCTACCAAATGGCGTAAATGTCACGTAACTGGATGTAATGTAATTTAACATGCTATTACAAGTTATTTTGATTTGAATAAAAAACACATCATTGGCTTAATATTCACATTGTGTTAATTGTTTCGTCCTGAAAAGAAAACATGGCCAGAGTTTGAAGGATAAACTGACCAGTAATAATTAGAGCTCTCTGTTGGTTCAGTTAAATCAAATTAAAGCAAAGTGTAAATGTTATAGGCAGATGTTGGTAGACAACAGAAGTTTAACAACCTTTATTAATAATCTATTACAATAAGCAGGAAGAACTCATGAATTTATAGTGTAACTGAAAACAAATAAAGAAATAGATAAATATCAGTTAAGTGGAATGTCGGAACTCCAAGTCGACACATCACAGGGTGATCTCCACACTTAGACTTTTTGGTTACTAAAGACTGTTTTAGTTAAACTTAACTGTTAACTCTATAATTACTACAAATGACTTCTTTATTGTGGTCAATCAGCCAACAAATTATAATTTGCCAAATTCAAAGTATCAAATTGCCAAATTCAAAGTAACAAATTGCCAAATTCAAAGTATCAAATTACCAAATTAAAAGTAACAAATTGCCAAATTTGTTACCAAAATTGCCAAAATTGCCACTTCACTTTACTACATGTAACACACCTTACATTTACATTCATGGTACTCAGTGACAGCTTAATGATCCTGGAATTTGAACTCACAAAACTTCCAATCTGACATTAGGCACACTGCACTTTACTTTTACATCATGTAACACACCTGCACATGTGGTACATTCGACATTCTTTTTTCATTCCACATTTTTTTTTTCGTTTACACATTCTTTACTCTGACTACATGTAACATAATTGCACACATCATTTTAGTTATTTAATGTATATTCATTATATATTGACTTATTTTTAATTTTTTATTTAATGTTCAGTTTATGTCTATGCACTTAATATAGGCTGGATTTTAATTTAAATGCAAACTGTATATGTATATAAATGTGTATGTGAAATAAAATATTTAATAGTGAAATAAACATAAGTGATTTTGATGGATTAACTGGTGATCAATGAGGTGTGGTGTGTCAGTGATATTTAAGCTCACTATGACTTATAGCACTAAATGTGTTGTAAAAGGAAAGCTGGAAACATTTGTTAAGTAATAATGGAGGTGATTTAACTCTCCCTAATTTATCTACTAATAACAAGGTGAGAAAATGAACATGGTGAACAGAATGAATGAAATTATTAGAAGTATAATAAAGTCATTTTTTGTGTTTATAAAAGTTGAAATGTAATTTCCTGAGAAAAGGCCTTTGGAGATGTGTCTCAGTCACATGGTCCCTGTCCTTCTGAGATTTCTCCTCCACGTCATCATATTCTGTAAAATGAACACATTTACTTCTTTAATACATCCTTTATATTGTATTAATACAGTAATTGTTTTGTAACGACTTATAATACATAAACGATGCACTATGTAGGATTTCTCTGATATTTAAACCATAAATGAAGAGAATAGAGGACATTTATCACATCAGTTTCTTTAATCTGACTGAACGGTGATTTGTTATAAAAACAGTGATCTGATGTTTATGCTCTGTATCAGATAATATTTACAGTAGGTCTAATCTAAACTCTTTAATAAATACATGTTCTATTATATTTGTCCTAAAAACTGTTCTGAAAGTTGATATTTATTATATACCATATATAATATAATCATATATAATTTAATCTTTTACTCTGCTGCCTGTGAACTTATGTACATTAGAGAATAAACAGGAAGTCGCTCACCTTCTGTCTCTCCTACATCCTGTTCCTCAGTGATGACATCGTCATAATCTTCTGG